>NC_068355.1:9095650-9125650 GCF_020536995.1 Dreissena polymorpha | reverse complement strand
TTTTACCATATATGGTCATGGCGGCCATCTTGGTTATGTGATCAAATTTTTTTAAACAATTCTTTTGTCCCATGACCTAGGGATGCTCCACATGAAATTTAGTTGAAATTGGCTCTATGGTTTAGTAGAAGAAGATGTTTACAAATTGTTTACAGACAGACAGACAGACAGACAGATGGACGGACGGACGGACGGACGCCGGACGGTGAGTGATCACAATAGCTCACCCCGAGCTATCGCTCAGGTGAGCTAAAAATATATCAGGCAATGTTATATCAGGCAGATATCAATGCGTTGGTATGATAAATCATTTAATGGGTTAGGTATATGTAGCCCAAGCCTAGATGTCCGGTCAGAATGGTCTAAATCAATGACAGGCCAAGTAGATTGTTAGTGCTAAATTCAAATAAATGTCAAACACTATGAAATTTGTATAACTGACCGTAATGTTTATTACAAACAATGCTTTTCTATAAATTTCCATGAATTTAATACAAAAAAGACAACTAAATAGTGCCCCTAAAGTAGCCTTAAAACCCTTAAAACGTAATATTTTGCACCCTCATTTCTTTTAATTTCCATTAGGGCATGCCCAAAATCCCTCAGTAGGCCTCTGTCAATTATGATTTGTCCTTTTGCAAAAACTCTCATCATCATTATGGACGACATAAAAGGCAATGACATGATGTTGAAACAAACTTTGTAAAATAATAAATTTGTTATTTATACTGGTTAGCGAGTATTTGTCGTACAGCAGTATTTATCGGACGTTCTTTTTATTTAGTGAATTGTAACGCTTTATCAAGATTTTCTTTGTCACATATTAACAGACGCTTGTTTCATTGAAGTTGACAGCAGCAATTCGTTAAAGTGCTAGTGTATTAAATAAACAATTGTGATGTTTACACATTTCGTCATTTGACCTCCTCGCGGGGGATATTAATAGCACGCGCATGCTCAGAAGAAATCCTTTACTGAAACCCGACCTGTGTGCTTGATATTTTCGTTAGAGCAGGTCTCAATTGTTTGTCTAACAATCACATATTTTACCAGAATCTAATAGTTTTTTAACATTAAAACTCGATACAATTAGATGATTTATTATATATATATCTGAATTGATTGCAAAATGTACCTTGTAAATATTTCAAAGAAATAGAAAAAAAAAAATCCCATTTAACACAATAAAAAAAAAATCCCATTTAACACTATAAATCCACTCTTTGGATTTTCTCCCTTGAAAAAGGATAGTTTTGTTTGATTAAAGATCTATAAATAAACATGTTTATTTATAGATCTTTGTTGCACTGATATTGGAAAACAAGTTATAACGTTATTTAACACAAGCAGAAGACAACGCATTGCACCATCAAATTAATGTATTTACGTCATTTTAATGTTAATATTAAGAAAACTTTCATTGAAACTCTTATTTCTTTCCAAATACTCGATTTATATAAATGTCCGGTAAATACTTCTGTACGGAAAATTACCTCCTTTAATGACCTTATATACGGCCCTCGTACATACGCATGCACTTATAAAAAAATATTTTGTTCACATTCGCTTGTAGATGACAAACCCAGGATGTATCAGTAAATTTTTTATGAAATATTTTAGTATTATTTAGAAAGTTATTAAATAAAAACCTTTAAATTCGTTCGACAAATACTCACTGACCAGTATAACATTTTAAAGAGACTGGTGTGAGCAATTTACTGACTTGAGGAAGAGCTGAGACTTGGCCTCCATCAGGTCTCCACGGTCGCTCTCCTCGGGCTGCAAGGGCAGACCTGCCAACAGAGCCGCCACTGCCTCCATGCTGGCCTGGTCAAGGTCACTGAGAATAGAACACCCAGAGTAGGCTCCCTTAGTTATAGTGATTCAAGATCATGCGAAAAATGTTCATTCATTTTTTATTAAAAGTGTAATCACTAAGCATCAACTTCCCAGGACAATGCCATGGAGTAACAAACACAAGATTGGTTTAGCATGTTGATGGATAGTCAAAAGAAACACATTTTTTAGGCTAAAAAAGGTGTTGCTTTATAGATTTTTGACAGGAAGCGGCATTTCTATACGTTTGATGACATCAAAATATCCATTCGCACAAATTGTGAATTTTTTGAAAGACTTTTATTAATGCCATTGACTCTTTATTTACAATTTCAGTTTGTAAAAACTTTTGCTATCATGAAACTTTGGATTAAACTATCAAAATGAAAACAAGAGTGTAGTTGCAAACTGACAAAATATAAAATATAAGTATAAAATGGTACCAAATAGAAGTTTATGTTTTGTGTTGTAAATCAATGAGTTTTCCCTTCTTCAACAACAGCATCCATTACAGAATTGCCACAGGGATTGATCTTTCTCGATTTTGTTTTAATTAACCACCTCATAATTTAAGACTGAAGATTTAAGTAATTTTGAAGGAAACAAATCTCGACGTATGACTGGGGTTTTACGGTACACTCCTAACCCTTACTGTTCCATAGAAGTACTGTTTCATCAATTTACTAACGTGTCTACATTAATAATTTGACTCCTGGGGTATGTGCTCAGAAGAGGACCGCAGGACAATGATACATACCTTATATTAAAGCCCTGACCCTTGTGGCTTATAGAGAAGATTTTTAAATTTTACTTTTAAATCTATTATAAGCATTTGAGATCTACATAGAAGGAAGAAGTTTATGCAAGCACTGACAAACAACAGACATCACAGTATCATTAAAGCTCCCTATGAGAAGTTTGTGAGCTACAATATTGAGGAAAAAGCATTAGCACAACCTATTGAGGAAACACTTGTAACACTAGCAATAGCAAAATAATGTTTTTCTATGAATATTGACTTACTAGTGGATAGATACATATCATGGCACCTTAATGCATTGATTGTTGATTAAATAATTTGTTTCAAAATTTGAACATCACCACCCCAGGAAATATACCAGACAACTGTTGGAGAACAGGGTATCTATTTATAAACATTTTCCCTGCACACAAATACTTTTTGTTCAAACAAGATAGGTGCAATTTAACCTGTTTAAAACTATTCAACAAAATATTTAAATGTCTGTTGTAATGGTTTATCACTCTGATCGCTAAGGTAACTGAAGAGAAAACACATACAGACAATGCTACTTTAATAGTTGTTTTAAGATAGATATAATTACTGAGGAACACCTATACCACAGTACTCGTATACAACGATGAAGTGACGCTTGTCATTAACCAAGCTCAAGACAAAATATGCTTGAAGAGAGCAAAGAACATCCAGAGAACTGTTCATCAACTATAATCGCCATCCTCTTCTTCATCTACGGTCACAAATTATAAGTTATCAATCCTAAACCCCAATGTAAAAAAGCTAAAAATCATATTCTTTATCATCTTTGTGAAACGATTCTCCGTTAATACCCCATCCTGTCTGTGAAGATGCATCTCATACTAGATAAAAGTACAAATATTATGAAATCTTATCCATTTCCCACTCAAAAGCAAAGTGAAAATGGCTATGTGCAAAAAGCATAATTCCATGCTGTTTGCTGCTCATCAGTATCTAAGGGTTGGAAATGAAGCCATTTAGACTAGAATGTATTAAGAAAGGTTTAAATTAAATTTAACTTTCTAGGGGACTACATATGCATAATAAACCTATCTTAGTGGTAAAGAGGTACAACACATTTGTAACCTGAACTTACCTCACCAGATCAATACCCACCGGAGAGTTTAATTATAAAGCCCTAATCAAACATAGTGCAAAACAATGTCATAATACTAAAATACAAGCATGCAATCATCATTAATGTATAACACACATGCAAGAATGGAAACTGAACATAATGGGTAAGGTAAAAAAATGTAAAAGTAACACCATTTAGTAAATACCAACACACAAAAGCAAAATAGCATAATTATCATAGTTGTTACTAAGAAAACACAGCAAAGAAAGGTAATTTGGGTAAATATATTTATGAACAGATATCCATCACAATAAGAACCAAAACAGTATTACTGTCAACAACAAAATTGAAGACAAATTGCATTTTTCTGCTCTCTCTCTTTTTTCTTTTTTTTTTATAGAAATTTCTAAAATGTAAGGACATTTTTAGGACAAACAAATTTGAGCCTTATTACTTGATTATTTGAGCCTTATTACTTGATTATTTGAGCCTTAAAATGTTTCCCCAAAAGGTATAGTTTCCATTTTCCTTTACTTATAATTGCTTGTATTTACGCGTTATTTATATACTTACAGACAGAAACATTGTCACAATACTTACACGACAGCGGGCTGAGTAAGAAAGAACACGGGCTGATGATGAATGACTGAGGGGGCTGACCCCCTGCTCAAGCCAAGACTGGGGGCAGGGCTAGTATGAAGGTAGCGCTGGAGACCGCTAGCTGAACGGGACATTCCTTTGCTTTCATGTTTCCTGGGTAACGGGGAAAAAAATATTGTCACAAAAAAAGCACAACAT
Source organism: Dreissena polymorpha (assembly GCF_020536995.1). Classification (NCBI taxonomy): domain Eukaryota; kingdom Metazoa; phylum Mollusca; class Bivalvia; order Myida; family Dreissenidae; genus Dreissena; species Dreissena polymorpha. The sequence continues at coordinate 9,121,163 of NC_068355.1, read as the reverse complement.
TGACTATGAGAACAAAATTGTAAATGAACTACAACTGCATCTAAACAATAGTGAAATAAGTAAAAGAAAGCAAGGTAATTAGAACTGCTCCTAGATTTATCTCTTACTGGACTATTTGACAATACAGCATGCACTTTTTATTCAAATTTTCTTACAATGAACAGAAATTTAGTGAACTTTTTTTCATTTACACGGCAAATTACTGAAGAAGATAAAGGTATTGTTAAAGTTCCTGTTTTAGATGAAAACTGACAAATCTTTGATTTCGCATTTATTTGATTTCTGTATATAAATTTCCTGTTAAACTCATAGGTTAAAGACAGCTATGCAGAATTGTCATATTGAAAACATACCAATCAAAGGAACTTCTTTAACATCAAGCAGTTCTAATTTGGTTAAATTATGAGGGCAAATAAAAGATCGCAACATAAAAACACTGAAGTACAAATAAAAACTTCAAAGTGGACACCAGACAAAAGTACACACAAGAGACAAAATTGTCACAAAACCAGGTTTTCAGTTGAAAAAAGTCTGATAAAGGGAGACAATTCAAAATGTGTATTGTTAACTTCCTTGTGTAAAATTGACCTAGATTTCAATTAGAAAAAAAAAAAAAAGATTTGTTCGTCAGAAACACAATGCCCCCTATTGCGCCGCTTTGAAATAAATTAAAAAAAATATTTTTTTTGACCTTTGACCTTGAAGGATGACCTTGACGTTGAACTTCTACCACTCAAAATGTGCAGCTTCATGAGAACCCCGCTTTGAATTTTTTATATATTTTTTTAACTTTGACCTTGAAGGATGACCTTGAACTTCCACCACTAAAAATGAGCAGCTTCATGAAACGCCGCTTTGATTTTTTTTAATCATTTACCTTTGACCTTAAAGGATGACCTTGACCTTGAACTTCCACCACTCAAAATGTGCAGCTTCATGAGATACACATGCATGCAAAATATCAAGTTTCTATCTTCAATAATGCAAAAGTTATGGCCAAAGTTTTTTTTTCGAACGGACAGACTGACATACACACATACTGACATACTGACGGACAGTTCAACTGCTATATGCCACCCTACCGGGGGCATAAAAAGTCTGATAAAGAGAGACAACTGAAATCAAAATGTGCATTGTTACTGATTGTTCATAGTTTATAGTTGTTTCAAAATCAATCTATTTTTAGTTGTGGCGACCTTGACCTCAGAGATATTGACGTAATTCTTTCGCGCAACACACCGTCCAATAATGGTAAACAAATGTGTCAAATGATTTTAAAATGTCACAATGAATGGCCCAGATAAGCTCATTTATGGCCATTTTTGACCTTTAAACTCAAATTGTGACCTTGACATTAGAGATATCGACGTGATTCTTTCGCGCGACACACTGTCTAATGAACAAATTTGCCATATTATTTTAAAATCTCACAATGAATCACAAAGTAAAGGCCCGGACAAGCTCATTTATGGCCATTTTTGACCTTCAAACTCAAATTGTGACCTTGGCCTTGGAGATATCGACGTAACTCTTTCGCGCGACACACCGTCTAATGATGGTGAACAAATGTGCCAAATTATTTTAAAATCTGACAATGAACGACAATGTTATGGCCCGGACAAGCTCATTTATGGCCATTTTTTACCTTCAAACTCAAATTGTGACCTTGACCTTGGAGATATCGACGTAATTCTTTCGCGCGACACACCGTCTAATGATGGTAAACATATGTGCAATATGATTTTAAAGTCTGACAATGAACGACAAAGTTATGGCTCGGACAAGCTTGTTTCGCCCGCCAGCCCGCCCACCGACATCACCAATCTAATAACCAGTTTTTTCCTTCGGAAAACCTGGTTAAAAACTATAATAATGATAAATTGCCTTATTTAATACAAACAGACCGATCTATTTCATTTAACGAAAAACAATTAAACAATATGATCACTTGATCAGTATTTTTCAATGCAATTTTAATAATGTGAGATAATTTTTTGCGATATTTTTTAAAGATAATTAAAGATTTGAATGTTCGAATAATACAAATTATTAAAACTCTTTTTTTTCGTATTTGAATATCTGTTCTTAAGATAGTTTTATTAAGCACAAGTATTACACCATGGGTCTATTTATGCCTCTTATTATCAACCCTACCCCCTGTCAATGAATTTTGAGTGCAAGGGATAGGCTTAACCCATAACCACTTAGATACGCATTTGTAGTCCGATAGAAAGCTTAATTTAATAAAGACCTTTCTGATTAGATTCAAGTTTTAAAGACTCCAAGTCCAACCTTTAGATACTGATGAGCAGCAAACAGCATAAAATATGAACAGACTGCAAGTTACTCGCAGGCTGTTCTGGTTTTCTGCTGTTTGCACAAAGCTATTTTCACTTTGCTTCTGAGAGGGAAAGGGTTAAAAATCAACTCCTAACCTATTAACATGCTGACATTCCTATTACTGTAAATTTTATGCTTTAAACCACTATCTATGTATAAGAGTGAAATGCAAAATTAAGTATAGTTCTTAATTACTGCTTTTAAAGTGGTAACAAGGTTTTAATTTAAAGTTCATATTTTGATCTAGATAATCAACATAACTGAACCTGATTAAAACTAGACCTAAATTTTGTAAAGATAACCATTTTGACCAAAAGTCATTAAGATTGGGTCATACAAGAGGTTTCTAGAGTGGTGACAAAGTTTTTCTAAGATTTGATCTTTTAGCCCAGTTTGATGCATGTGACCAAGATTCTTGGCTTAGATATTGTCAAGATAAACAAGTTTTATCAAGACTGAGTCATAGTGTTAAAAGATTTTTTGAAGAAAATTACCTGGATAGAATTGGAACATGCAAAGATCTATCAATATAATATGTTTTTACAATGTACAGTATACTAAAAATGTGAAAATCTTAAAATTTTCTATTCTTTTTAGTAGGGCTGAAACGATGCATTCCAATATTCGAATTACTCGAATCAGGCTGTGGACAAATCGTATTCGTTATTCGCCACCTCCCGAACCGAATATTTGACGAATACAAACAACGCGGTTTTGAGTTTGAAAATTTAATCATCTTATCTTACCTTACAAATGAAGGTTCATACAATAAACCCCTATATTTAAATGTTCTTCTCCTTATTCCGGCGTTTTTCATCATGTTTACCCCACCCACTATGTTACACAGTGAGATTATCAACAAAAATGGCGGGCACCGGTTGAATATTTACGACATTGAATTGAAAAATCTTTAGATGCTTGTTTAATGTTTATTTAGGTAAATACGAGTGATTTGATGCTTAAACGAACACACAAAGGATAAGCAGTGATTGTGCAACTTATCAACAAACATTGAGCCTCGCAAAGGGAATGCTATTGATATTGTTGACGTCTGCCAAATACACATCGTTTGTCTGGCGCTACTTTGGTTTCCCAAAAAAGACTAGTCATGTTTTCAAAACTGTGTTCAAAGTTTACGCAGTTCTAGTCAGTGTTTTGTTATTTCAAAGTGTAATATTTCATATTTTCAGTATGCAATCATACTCAATTAATCAAATTGACAAATACTCATAGTATCATACTATATAATGTCATGTCAAGTTGTTAGTATTACTTTTGTTTATTGAAATTCATATTCGCGAATAAGTATTCGTGTTCGCCACCCTGTATTCGTGATACGTATCGTATTCGTCACCTAGTGTATTCGTTACAGCCCTACTTTTTAACTTTTTATGCTCTGGGAATAGCAGTATTTTGTCCCTAAAATGTCTAGAATTCGTTTTTGGTCGGGGGGCATATCTATTGATAGATCTTTGCATGTTCCAATTCTATCAATTATCCGGTATTATTACGATTTCTTTTTTCCAAAACCAAATTATGGCCAATATTGACGATGAATGTCGTCCGCCATTTTACGCAAGTGCATATACAAATTGAATTGTGGGATTGGGGAATTCCCATTGAACATGCGTGAATCACGTGACGCGATTTGAGAGCATTGAGAACCGTTTAAATTTAGTAATTACGACAAATCAACGACTCAATCTAAACTGTTACATGTGCCTCCTTTCAGAAAAGTTTGCGAAAGTGAAAGTTAATTTCTGAGAATAAAAACGTGTCTTTCTTTAAATTTTACCGAGTACTTTTCATTCCGGATCGTGATATAACTTGTCAGGTCATTCATGCATGTAGACCTATATGTATGCATAGTTTGGCAATCTCAAAACACGCTATTTACCTACTTATCACATTATGTGTTATGACCATTTGTATAACAAAATGCATTATTTAATTGAAGTATTTTCAAATGCATATAATTAAATGTGTTATCAGAAATCATTTTCAGATTTCATTATTCACGGAAAATTAAGAAAATTCTAGCAACAGAGACACATTTCTCGTGTTTTTCATGTACAGATGAAAATCATGCCAAAATTAGACTTCATGTATAACATCACGTCATTCTTCCTCGGGGAAAGCGTGGACTTAAATATCAGGGGGTTTTTTGGCCCGATTTTATAGCCGAAATTCGGCTATGTTCCCAATCCGAAAAAGTATACTTTTTTCCCAAAATGTGGCAAAAAATTCCCAATTTCCCAAAAAAAAAAAAAACAAAATTTTTTTTTTTTTTTTTTTTTTTTTTTTTTAAAGAAGTCTTATGCGTATTTTATCTCAATTTCAATTCAATTACATCTAACAAAGTATTATATGATTTTGTTCTTTTAATTTGAATGATTATAAAGAGTTATATCAAATTTAGTATTTCCCTTATCAGTGGACTTTTCATGTGGAAAAAAAGGCTAATGAATTTATTTTCCCAATTTCATGAAAATGCCGATAAAATTCCCAATTCCAAAGCCATGAGCTATCTTCCCAAAAAGTGGGAAAAAAACCCTGAATATTTAGATGCTGAATAACAACTTCGTAGCGCAGAGGTCGCTAATAGCTTATATTTTGGTAGAAAATCGAATTTTTTAGTATGTGGAAACCTTTTCTCTAACTAAAAAAACTAGTTAATTACGCTCTACAGTGCTACATTTGTTGAGATACGGTCAGTGATAATCTGTGAAATGTACAGCTATTTGATACAGTTTCACGTGGGGTCGGTTCCGCTGCCTGAGTGCTGATTGGTTGACGTGCTTACCAAGAAGAATTTGATTGACAGGTAGAAAAATCAATATTGGCCACTCGGTGAGAAATTCCTTGAAAACAGTAGCTCTTAGGCGGAGTTAATGGACTGACTAAATGACCGGGCTTTGCTCTATTATACTACAGTTATTTCTTGTCAATTATTGTTGGTTTGCGTAATCAAAACTTCCGATCGCAATTTTAAAGTTTCGGGAAAAACAACCGATTTTCTGACGATTTTAAACGATGAATTCGATCGGCGATCGGTTAATAATGACAACCCTGACATAAACTAAATTCATATCATGTGGTTATTTAATTTAGCGCGAAAAAAAACTATCAGAAAAAACAATAAATATAAATCGCAAAATTTGTGACAAATATAACTTTCTATGGGACTACAAATGCGTGAAAATACCTGTCAAAGTGGTAAAGGGTTCAGATAAATATTCTGACCATGTATCATCACGATTGAGTCATAAATGGGGATAATAGAGAGGGAACAAGGTTTTCGATGATTCAACCTGTTTTTGATGCAGGTGACTAAGAATCAAACTTGGCTTCATTACTACGAAGACAAGAAACCGTCGGAGACGGGTGATGCTCCCCAAAGGTTTTTTTTTGTCAGAATATTGCACTATATATTCAGATAAAAGGAAACGTCTTGAGGGGCATAACTTTGTACAAAATACACGATGGATGGTTTAGCAACTTAAAAATTTCAAAGGGCCATACCTCTCTAAATAAATCATCTAACCAGAACCCACAAATAACAGGCGCATCTCCTCAAGGTAGTTAAGCTTCCCATAAAGCTTCATTGAATTCCAGTAAGTAGTTGGGGGGACAAGAATTGCACTATATGTACAGTTAATGGAAAATTTCAAAGGGCCATAACTCTTCGAAAAATCATCCGACCAGAACCCGCTGATAATATGCACATCTTCTCTTGGTAGTGAAGCTTCCCATAAAGTTTCATTGAATTCCGGTCATTAGTTGCTGGGAAATAGCCCGGACAAAAATTGTGCAGGGACGGAAGGACACACGGACAGACGAAGCGACGACTATATGCTCCCCCCCAAAAAAAATTTGGGCGGAGCATAATAAATATTCTGATCAAGTTTTATTATGATTGAATGAAAAATCACGCCTCTCAAGTGGTAACAAGGTAAGACTTTAAGACCCACAATACACAATGCAGAACAAAGGAAGCGTGACACATAGATTGACCTTAATAGATTACCATGAGAACAGGTAAGAAAAAGTGTTTAGATCTTGTTTATGACATTTTACATAATACCTTAATAATGACAAATATAATTTATATCTTCATTTACTAAGTATTTAGTTTACAAAAAACAGACATTTCTGTTCATATAAATTCTCTAAAAATCAGCTGAAGAAATATTTTACATCATAAGAAAAAGCAAATGATTATGTAGAAGCAACATCTTTCACTTGCATATGATTTAGTTTGAAAACACTACACCACACAGCTTTCACAAACCATCACCAGCGTAAATGGGTGTTACTTCATATGCTGCCATCATAGCTACAGACCGAGCGGTCTGATCAATAGCTATGCTGTCCACCAGACTGAGCGGTCTGATCAATAGCTAAACTGTCCACCAGACTGAGCGGTCTGATCAATAGCTATGCTGTCCACCAGACTGAGCGGTCTGATCAATAGCTATGCTGTCCACCAGACTGAGCGGTCTGATCAATAGCTAGGCTGTCCACCAGACTGAGCGGTCTGATCAATAGCTATGCTGTCCACCAGACTGAGCGGTCTGATCAATAGCTATGCTGTCCACCAGACTGAGCGGTCTGATCAATAGCTATGCTGTCCACCAGACTGAGCGGTCTGATCAATAGCTAGGCTGTCCACCAGACTGAGCGGTCTGATCAATAGCTAGGCTGTCCACCAGACTGAGCGGTCTGATCAATAGCTATGCTGTCCACCAGACTGAGCGGTCTGATCAATAGCTATGCTGTCCACCAGACTGAGCGGTCTGATCAATAGCTATGCTGTCCACCAGACTGAGCGGTCTGATCAATAGCTAGGCTGTCCACCAGACTGAGCGGTCTGATCAATAGCTATGCTGTCCACCAGACTGAGCGGTCTGATCAATAGCTATGCTGTCCACCAGACTGAGCGGTCTGATCAATAGCTATGCTGTCCACCAGACTGAGCAGTCTGATCAATAGCTAGGCTGTCCACCAGACTGAGCGGTCTGATCAATAGCTATGCTGTCCACCAGACTGAGCGGTCTGATCAATAGCTAGGCTGTCCACCAGACTGAGCAGTCTGATCAATAGCTAGGCTGTCCACTATAAAATCACACATGGTTTTATGGTCTAATGAGCAGACAGCTTATCTACAGAACAGATCACCTAGATATGCAGGCTTGTCTGGAGCTATGCTGGCCACATATGGCATAAAACCTATTTTTGCATGACGCAGGTCAAACAGTGTTGTATTGGTAGTCACACAAAAACAGTTTAATATAAAACAAATCTTTTTGAACAATATTAACAAGAAAACACCGAAAACACATAGGATAAAATATAGTTCACCACAAAGCAATTTGAACACAAAATATATAATTATACTCTTAACATGTCTACCACTTAACAGAATCTAAGCAAAAAATACAATTACGACACAACATAACATACAAAGTCTGCTGATTTCCTACATGTAGGCACAGAACAGACTTGGAGACCAAAAGTTGACACCATTTACAATATAATTTTCTAAAAAAACATAGAAAAGAAAATGCAGTTAATAGATCATAGACCATACCATAGAGTCTGGATGGTCTAAAACTTCAGGTAAAACAAACCAAAATTGTTAAGAATATACATTTCAGGTAAATGTGCAAAAATGAAATTCACTGTAAATATTCAAAATTTATACAAACAAGTCACAAATATGCACAAAACAGCCACCACTACACACAACTTTACCTATATATAAAACCCTTCCCTTAATACATCAGATTAACTATACCCAAGGTAAGAAAAGACCAACCCAACCTACCAAAGACTGATACAACCTGAAAATATCACACACCCTTCACCACAACACAAACTGCTACACTGTGAGAGCACAGTGAGCTGTGCACCCTTACCGTGACATGCTGCAGATGTCCCCCTGGATGTTGACCTGGTGGGAGTTTCCCATTATCCAGTCAGTGAGATACTCCACCAGCTTGTTACGGAACTTCATCTCCTGTCTGAACGTCAGGTCGTCTCGCCGTAGCATCATCTGCAGCAAAAATCAAGTTTAGGGGAAAAGTGTTGTCCCTAATTAGCATGCGCCAACTGCAAAGGCTAATCTGGGACGACACTTTACGCTCATGCATTAAACGTATATATCAAATGTTTGTATGAAATTAATTCACATACATAAATCATTGAAATATTGAAATCCTTACTGCAAAAGTCACAATATTTTGAAAGCTTTTAATATGGTTTTAAATAACTAAGACCAAAATTTTACAATAGCAAGAGATGTGTTTGTCTGAAACACAATGCACCCTACTGCACCGCTTTGAAGCCATATATTTGACATTTGACCTTGAAGGATAACCTTGACCTTTCACCACTCAAAATGTGCAGCTTCATGAGATACACATGCATGCCAAATATCAAGTTGCTATCTTCAATATTGCAAAAGTTATGACCAAGGTTAAAGTTTTGGGACAGAATTACAGACACATACAAAGACAGACAGGCCAAAAACAATATACCCCCATCATTCGATCCGGGGCATAAAAGGCATTCAGTATAGACCATCCCTATATGTTATTAATAGAAAGTTCCACCTTGGGCACAGGTCTCACTTACCGCTTCTACAAGTTGGCACAGTTTGATCTTAATCTGAATTGCATGCACAGTAGAATCCAGATGTCGAACATATCTGCAAGAGAAAACATTTTGTTTACACATATAATGAGGTATGTTATTTGCAAAAAACAACACTTGTCTTAAGATCTACAGTTTATAAATGAGCCGTTGCCATGTGTTTCTGAGACTAGAATCAGCTAGCCGTAGCCATGTTTTTGTGATTTTGTGACACTTGAATTACCCAGCTGTTGCACTGTCTTTGTGACACCGGAATCACTTAGTCGTAGCTCTTGTGTTTGTGACACCGGAATCACCTATCCATAGCCCTGTGTTTGTGACACCAAAATCACCTAGTCATAGCTCTGTTTTTGTGACACTGGAATCACTGAACCGTAGCACTGTGCTTGTGACACTGCAATTACTGAATTACAGAATGTTTTGATATCGTGTACATTATATGATGCTCAATAATCTTTATATGCTGCTTATTGTTTATTATATATGTCTGGATCTGTTTCTTTGTAATTTTTACATAGATTTCATTAAAAAAAAAAATGTCTTTCTTCATACTGCGGTTGTTGCCCACATAATGAAAATCGGAGCCATAAAAATATTTATAAATAATTGTGGCTTAAAAAGAGGGTGTTCGAAAACTTCAGGTAATCATAAATTTCCATTGAAAATGCCTAGTTGTAGTATAACGGTGAACAGTTGAATATGAAATAATAGTTCATTGCATTTAAAACACTGTGTCGTCTAAAAGGTTACGAACAATAACAACTAAATTACTAAAATCATTAAACAATGTTCTAAACAATACATGTAAATGATTTAAGTATAGTAATAAGCTAATAATATTGGGTGGTCTTTTTGCAGACAGAAATTCGGAAACTACAGTATAGATTAAGGAAATCTGTAATATGCATTATACAAGATGTTGTCGTGGATGTATAATAGCTGTTGCCAGAGGCTACTTAGTGTTCACTAGCTTATATTGGTAAGAGTCCAAAAACTTAGTAATTATGGTATATGACTGACATAATAAGGTCAAAGTCTACAAGAGATGTGTTTGTCAGAAACACCATGCCCCCTAATGCGCTGCTTTTTTTTTTACCTTTGACCTTGAAGGATGACTTGACCTTGAGCTTTCACCACTCAAAATGTGCAGCTCCATGAGATACACATGCATGCCAAATATCAAGTTGCTATGTTCAATATTTCAAAAGTTATTGCAAAACTTTACTGTAAGGTTAAAGTTTTGAGACAGAATGACAGACAGACAGACAGACAGACAGACAGAAAGAAAGAAAGAAAGAAAGAAAGAAAGAAAGAAAGAAAGAAAGAAAGAAAGAAAGAAAGAAAGAAAGACAGGCCAAAAACAATATACCCCCGATCTATTCATCCGGGGGCATAAAAATCTAAACAAGAGATGAGTTTGTCAGAAACACAATGCTCCCTATTGCGCCGCTTTGAAGTCATATATTTGACCTTTGACCTTGAAGGATGACCTTGACCTTTCACCACTCAAAATGTGCAGCTCCATGAGATACACATGCATGCAAAATATCAAGTTGATATCTTCATAAATGCAAAAGTTATTGCAAAACATTAACGAAGGTTAAAGTTTTGGGACACACACATACAATGAATAAATGACATACAGACAAGCCAAAAACAATATGCCCCCGATCTTTCGAACCGAGGGCATAAAAATCTAAAATATAGACCAAGTTGGTAAGGTTAAGGTTTCAAGACCTTAAGTATATTCTTTAATTGTTCAGGGTAAGGTCTATAGTTAAAAGAACAATTTAGCACAGACCTGACCACAGCAAGCATGAGCTGCTCTATGCTGGCCACTCCGAGATGTTCACAAGGCTGGTCTTGCTTCATCTCCAGAATGTTCTTCATGATGAAGATCACGTTCTCTATAAACTGTGTACTTAGGTCTGTCACTATTACCTGGTAGACAATTGGAGTATACTGGTAAGAGCTTATATGTAAAACATGTCCTTTCAAACATTAACAATGCACTAACAGTATTGCAAGCAATATTGCCCCTTACCGGCAAACCCCTTCACACTGCCCTTTATCTGTAGACATAACATGCTTAATAATCAAATAATCCAATCAATGATTGACACACTCAAAGCAGTAACAAGAATGTTTTCGACACAATCTCCTGATGTTGTACCACTGACGAAAACAGATGCTGCATTCAATAAGCTCATATGCACCAAGTGGAAGCCATGTCAGTATTGTTTCAAGGGCCCATTTAAATACCACCAAGTACAAAACAATGTGGGTCAGTTGAGAGTGTTGATTGATAGTATATAAATATGAAAGCTTTGTACTAGGTGGTACTGACGTAAGACGCAACATGTCAGATAGATAGTATATAAATATGAAAGCTTTGTACAAGGTAGTACTGATGTAAGACACAACATGTCAGACAGATAGTATATAAATATCAAAGCTTTGTACAAGGCAGTACTGATGTAAGACGCAACATGTCAGATAGATAGTATATAAATATCAAAGCTTTGTACTAGGTGGTACTGACGTAAGACGCAACATGTCAGACAGATAATATATAAATATCAAAGCTTTGTACAAGGCAGTACTGATGTAAGACGCAACATGTCAGATAGATAGTATATAAATATCAAAGCTTTGTACCAGACCATGTTGATATGAGACACAACATGTCAGATAGATAATATATAAATATCAAAGCTTTGAACTAGGCGATACTGATATAAGACGCAACATGTCAGATAGATAATATATAAATATCAAAGCTTTGTACCAGGCCATACTTATATAAGACAAAACATGTCAGATAGATAATATATAAATATCAAAGCTTTGTACTAGGCGGTACTGATGTAAGACGCAACATGTCAGATAGATAATATATAAATATCAAAGCTTTGAACTAGGCGATACTGATATAAGACGCAAAAAGATAGATAGTATATAAATATCAAAGCTTTGTACAAGGCAGTACTAATGTAAGATGCAACATGTCAGATAGATAGTATATAAATATCAAAGCTTTGTACAATGTGATACTGATGTAAGACGTAACAAGTCAGGTAGATAATATATAAATATCAAAGCTTTGTACAAGGTGAACCGATGTAAGACGCAACATGTCAGATAGATAATATATAAATATTAAAGCTTTGAACTAGGCGATACTGATATAAGACGCAAAAAGATAGATAGTATATAAATATCAAAGCTTTGTACAAGGCAGTACTGATGTAAGACGCAACATGTCAGATAGATAGTAAATAAATATCAAAGCTTTGTACAAGGTGATACTGATGTAAGACGTAACATGTCAGATAGATAGTATATAAATATCAAAGCTTTGTACCAGGTCATACTGATATAAGACACAACATGTCGGATAGATAATATATAAATATCAAAGCTTTGAACAAGGCGATACTGATATAAGACGCAAAAAGATAGATAATATATAAATATCAAAGCTTTGTACAAGGCAGTACTGATGTAAGACGCAAAATGTCAGATAGATAATATATAAATATCAAAGCTTTGTACTAGGCGGTACTGATGTAAGACACAACATGTCAGATAGATAATATATAAATATAAAAGCTTTGTACAAGGTGATACCGATGTAAGAGGCAACATGTCTGATAGATAATATATAAATATCAAAGCTTTGCACTAGGTGATACTGATGTAAAAAGCAAAATGTCAGAAAGATAATATGTAAATATCAAAGCTTTGTACTAGATGATACTGATATAAGACACAACACGTCAGATAGATAATATATAAATATCAAAGCTTTGTACTAGATGATACTGATATAAGACACAACACGTCAGATAGATAATATATAAATATCAAAGCTTTGTACTAGATGATACTGATATAAGACACAACATGTCAGATAGATAATATATAAATATCAAAGCTTTGTACTAGATGATACTGATATAAGACACAACATGTCAGATAGATAATATATAAATATCAAAGCTTTGTACTAGATGATACTGATATAAGACACAACATGTCAGATAGATAATATATAAATATCAAAGCTTTGTACTTGGCGATACTGATATAAGACACAACATGTCAGATAGATAATATATAAATATCAAAGCTTTGAACAAGGCGATACTGATATAAGACACAACATGTCAGATAGATAATATATAAATATCAAAGCTTTGTACTAGATGATACTGATATAAGACGCAAAAAGATAGATAATATATAAATATCAAAGCTTTGTACAAGGCAGTACTAATGTAAGACACAACATGTCAGATAGATAGTATATAAATATCAAAGCTTTGTACCAGGCCATACTGATGTAATCAGCAACATGTCAGATAGATAATATATAAATATCAAAGCTTTGTACTAGGCGGTACTGATGTAAGACGCAACATGTCAGAAAGATAGTATGTAACAAAGGCTGTTTGTAAAACATGCATGCCCCCCATATGGGCTGTCAGTTGTAGTGGCAGCCATTGTGTGAATATGTTTTTGTAACTGTGACCTTGACCTTTGACCTAGTGACCTGAAAATCAATAGGGGTCATCTGCAAGTCATGATCAATGTACCTATGAAGTTTCATGATCGTAGGCGCAAGCATTATTGAGTTATCATCAGGAAACCATTTTACTGTTTCAAGTCACTGTGACCTTGACCTTTGACCTAGTGACCTGAAAATTAATAGGGATCATCTGCCAGTCATGATCAATGTACCTATGAAGTTTCATGATCGTAGGCGCAAGCATTCTTGAGTTATCATCCGGAAACCATTTTTCTATTTTGAGTCACTGTGACCTTGACCTTTGACCTAGTGACCTGAAAATCAATAGGGGTCATCTGCCAGTCATTATCAATGTACCTATGAAGTTTCATGATCCTAGGCGTAAGCATTCTTGAGTTATCATCCTGAAACCATTTTACTATTTCGAGTCACTGTGACCTTGACCTTTGACCTAGTGAACTGAAAACCAATAGGGGTCATCTGCCAGTCATGTTCAATGTACCTATGAAGTTTCATGATCCTAGGCGTAAGCATTCTTGAGTTATCATCCGGAAACCATTTTACTGTTTCGAGTCACTGTGACCTTGACCTTTGACCTAGTGACCTGAAAATCAATAGGGGTCATCTGCCAGTCATGATCAATGTACCTATGAAGTTTCATTTTCCTAGGCGTAAGCATTCTTTGGTTATCATCCGGAAATTATTTTACTATTTCGAGTCACTGTGACCTTGACCTAGTGAACTAAAAATCAATAGGGGTCATCTGCCAGTCATGATCAATGTATTTATGAAGTTTCATGATCCTAGGCCTAAGCGTTCTTGAGTTATCATCCGGAAACCATCTGGTGGACGGACCGACCGACCGACCGAACGACATGTGCAAAACAATATACTCCCTCTTCTTCGAAGGAAGGCATAAATATCAAAGCTTTGTACTAGGCGATACTGATGTAAGACACAACATGTCAGATAGATAGTATATAAATATCAAAGCTTTGTAATAGGCCATACTGATGTAAGACGCAACATGTCAGATAGATAGAATATAAATATCAAAGCTTTGTACTAGGCGATACTGATGTAAGACACATGTCAGATAGATAATATATAAATATCAAAGCTTTTTACTAGGCAGTACTGATGTAAAACGCAACATGTCAGATAGATAGATAGTATATAAATATCAAAGCTTAGTACTAGGCGGTACTGATGTAAGACGCAACATGTCAGATAGATAGTATATAAATATCAAAGCTTTGTACTAGGCAGTACTGATGTTAAACGCAACATGTCAGATGGATAGTATATAAATATCAAAGCTTTGTACAAGGTGATTCTGATGTATGACGCAACATGTCATTTTGGGTTAATCGAGAATTCTCACCTTCTGAATTAAGAGTCCAAAAGAAGGTCAATGTCAAGTTGAAATTTGAGATTAATTTGAGATGTCCTAAACAAGTTCCAACAAACTCAAGGTAAAAATAATGTCAGGTGATATGATTGTGTTGAGAGTTTCCATAGACACCATCCATTCAAGTATAAAAGCTTTGTAGCAAGGTGAACATGTATTAACCAAGAGTTTGGACCATCTTAATTAGTCAAAGTGCATTAAGATAAGATCCTTGCAAATATCAAAGATAATGAGCATGCAGTGATTATGTTAGATGAAACGCATCATTATTGGTTAACCAAGAAGTGATATCTTATGAATTATTCAATAAGGAATTCATGAACAAGGTAAAAATAAGGTCCGGCAATGTGAGTGTGTTCAAAGACATCATCCACTCAAATCTCAAACAGTATGTTATACGAGACATGCCATTTTAGGTAAGACTCGTACAGACTTTAACTAACAACAGCACCGCCTTGCGGGTGCAGACCGCTCATCTATTTTCTTTTTCAAGGTGAAGGGACTCTCATTTTCAATCACAAAGGAGGGAGGAGTGGAGTGAAGAGGGGTGTATAGTGTGGGGTTGTGGACATTTATTACATTACCTTCCAAAAAAGCGAAAAAAAAAAAAAAAAAAAATCGGGGGGGGGGGGGGGGGGGGGGGGGGTTGGGGGGGGTTTGGGTGCGATGGTTGGACGGTATTTCAAACATAACCGTTTTAAAAAAAAATGGGGGGGGGTATAGTGTGAGGGTGTGGTGATAATTTGTGAGATGATCTTAAAAAAAAAAAAAAAAAAAAAAAATATCAAAAAAAAAAATTGGGGGGGGGGTGGGGTGGGGGTATAGTGTGAGGGTGTGTGGTGGTCATTTGTGAGATGATCTTAAAAAAAAAAAAAAAAAAAAAAATTAGGGGGGGGGGAGGGGGGAGGGGGGGGGGGGAGGGCACGGGGGATGGTTTGGGTGAAGTCTATTGTGGTATGTCAGGTAAGAGTAGTTTCATCAAAGTATCAATCAAATCTAATCATAAATAAAGAAGTTATGGCAATTTTAGCAAAATTTAATAATTTGACCTTGAGAGTCAAGGTCATTCAAAGGTCAAAGTAAAATTCAAGTTGCCAGGTACAGTAACCTCATGATAGCATGTAAGTATTTGAAGTTTGAAAGCAATAGCCTTGATACTTCGAGTGGATCGAAACACAAAATTTAACCATATATTAAAAGTTACTAAGTCAAAAAAGGGCCATAATTCCGTAACAATGACAACCAGAGTTATGCAACTTGTCCTTTTACTGTACCCTTATGATAGTTTGTGAGTGTTCCAAGTATGAAAGCAATATCTATGATACTTTAGGGGTAAAGTGGACCAAAACATAAATCTTAACCAAATTTTCAATTTTCTAAGTATAAAGGGCCCATAATTCCGTCCAAATGCCAGTCAGAGCTACATAACTTTGCCTGCACCGTCCCCTTATGATAGTTCATAAATCTTGCAAGTATGAAAGCAATAGCTTTGATACTGTAGGAATAAAGTGGACCTAAACACAAAACTTAATCAAATTATCAATTTTCTAAGTATAAAAAGGGCACATAATTCTGTCAAAATGCCAGTCAGAGTTACATTACTTTGCCTGCACAGTCCCCTTATGATAGTTAGTAAGTGTTGCAAGTATGAAAGCAATAGCTTTGATGCTTAAGGAATAAAATGGACCTAAACACAAAACTTAACCAAAATTGTCAATTTTCTAAGTATAAAAAGGGCACATAATTCTGTCAAAATGCATGCCAGAGTTATCTAACTTTGCCTGCCCAGTCCCCTCATGATAGTAAGTAAGTGTACCAAGTTTGAATGCAATAGCATTGATACTTACTGAGAAAAGTGGAACTAAACGCAAAACTTAACCAAAATTTTCAATTTTTTAAGTATAAAAAGGGCACATAATTCTGTCAAAATGCACGCCAGAGTTATCTAACTTTGCCTGCCCAGTCCCCTCATGATAGTAAGTAAGTGTACCAAGTTTGAATGCAATAGCATTGATACTTTCTGAGAAAAGTGGACCTAAACGCAAAACTTAACCGAACGCCGACGCCAACGCCAACGCCAACGCCGACGCCGACGCCGACGCCAAGGTGATGACAATAGCTCATAATTTTTTTTCAAAAAATAGATGAGCTAAAAATGGCGCGGCAGAGGCCAACCCGTATCCCCACGTCGCATGTTTGACCCAGGGGGCGCCCCAGGGTTGGTAATGGGGCCATGCATAGTTGAGATTAACCGTATTGTCATAAGAGATGTTCAGTATCAATTGAAAGTAAATCTGTGTAGAAATGAAGAAGTTAATGTAAAACAAGCAAATTTATTGAATTGATATCCCCCGCCAATATGCTTCTGGACACACAAGTGTTATATTTGACACTATAAAAAGCATTTTTTCAAGATACAAAGGGCCATAACTCCGTTATTAACAGATGGTGTACAATTCCATTTGTCATGCATATCCCCTTATCCATATATATACTCATACCAAGTTTCAATGAAATCTGCCAAAGCACTTTCAAGATATGGCTCCGGACAGACGGAAAGACGGACAACGTCAAAACAATATCCTTTCGCCGATGGCGGGGGATAATAACATAAAACAAGAGATATGTTTGTCAGAAACACAATGCGCCGCTTTGATTTATTTAAAAACAAGAAATGTGTTTGTCATAAACACTATGTCCCCTTCTGCGCCGCTTTGATTTAGTTTTTTTGACCTTTGACCTTGAAGGATGACCTTGACCTTGACATTTTACCACTCAAAATGTGCAGCTCCATTAGATACACATGCATGCCAAATATGAAGTTGCTATCTTCAATATAGCAAAAGTTATTGCAAAATGTTAACGTTGGCACAAACCAACAGACAGACCAACAGACAGGGCAAAAACAATATGTCCCCCACTATAGTGGTGGGGGACATAAAAATCATTTGGCAGGTTCATTAATTATCTCCCTTTAAAGATTATTACTTCTATACTTTTTTTTTTTTTTACCTTTGACCTTGAAGATTGACCTTGACCTTTCATCACTCAAAATGTGCAGCTCCATGAAATACGCATGCATGCCAAATATAAAGTTGCTATCTTCAATATTGCAAAAGTTATGGCCAATGTTAAAGTACCTAAAATAAAAAAAATGAGTGAAAATCTCTGACCCGGCCCCATCCCAACCCCCATAACTTTTGACCCAGGCTCAGATCAGAATTCCAAATAGTGCAGGGTCGCACATATGCTCATAGCTGCCATGTGTGTAAGTTTCAAGGTTCTAGTGCTTATAGTGTAGGAGGAGATTGTGGCCAGGACGGACGGACGGACGGCGGAGATAACCACAATATGCCCACGCTTTTCAAAAACAGTGGGGATAAAAACAACAACTTGACAAGCCTATCTTCCTCTCACCATTTGTAAATGCTGTGTGTATCAAAAGTGTTGCACATAAACTTTAATCACATTGCTCTTTGTAAATGTACATAGTTTCAATATTATATCAAATCTACTTTTGGAATAATTGCAGTTTTGAGTGCAATTGCACTGACATTTGACCACTGGAGAATACAAGAAACAGTCGGAAACGGGTGATGCTCCCCAAAGTTTTTTTTTGTCACAATATTGCACTAAATATTCAGATAAAAGGAAACGTCATGAGGGCACAGTTGTTGGGGGGGACAAGAATTTTTTTTTAGAAAATTTCAAAGGGCCATAACTCTGTGAAAAATCATCCGACCAGAACCCGCTGATAATATGCACATCTCCTCTTGGTAGTGAAGCTTCCCATAAAGTTTCATTGAATTCCGGTCATTAGTTGCTGAGAAATAGCACTGACAAAAATTGTGCATGGACGGACAGACAGACGCACGGACAAGACGAAGCGGCAACTATATGCTTCCCCCAAAATAAATTTTGGGGGAGCATAATAGATGTCATGCATAATCCTGTTATCTCTATAATATGTTTACCAAAATTTGTGACCATATGTGATATAACAAAATCATAAATTAATGAAGCACAACAATTTTTAATTCATTGACAACTCTGACATCAAGATTTTCTAATATTTAAAAGCCCATAACCACTAAATATAAACAAATATTTCTTACAATATTAAAAAAAATAAAGTAAACACATAAAAACTCAGTGTTCCTTATAGCATTAGCCAAAATTTCAACGCTAGATGTAGTCTGGTAACATATATTTAACGAAATAGATTTTGTGACATATTCCATGCGAATTTCCCAGGACGATATGCTAACATCGGAAGCATGACATAGTTCTCATGAATTCTTGTTAACTTTATTGTATGAAATATTTTGCGAAATATTCTTTAATTTTGAGTCTTAATGAGACTTTAAAAAGATGGGGTTTTTTTAATCTGACCTGTCCAGATGGGTCGAAGTATTTGTCCACACATATTTTGATTTGGTCAAACAATATGGGGAAGAGGGCTGAGTTGAGCTCATGACCGACAAGTTCTTTCACATGTTTCTGGATCTGGGCCCCAAACTTTTCATTCTGGCACACAAGGAGCTTCAGGAGGTTGCTGATGAACCTGACAAAAACACACAGCGAGTGTGGAATTTGTTCATCCACATTCTCAAAAGTTTATAAAGTATTATTAGTTTATTACTGATTTACTGGACACAATAAACACACAGCAGGTGTGGCATGAGAATTGTAGGTCAAAGCCATCAGAAGTATGTTTATAAAGTACTATTTTACCGCTAACCTGCCAATATATATGCATCAGAGCTGTGAAAGTGAGTTGTACATCCACACCCTTCATAAGTATGTTTATAATGTATTACCACTGCTAACCTGCCGATATAAATTCATCTGAGCCGTGGAAGTGAGTTGTACATCCACACCCTTCAGAAGTATGTTTATAAAGTATTACAAAATGCTACCCTGCCGATATAAATTCATCTGAGCCTTGGAAGTGAGTTGTACATCCACACCCTTCACAAATATGTTAATAAAGTATTACAAATGCTAACCTGTCGATATATATGCATCAGAGCTGTGGAAAAGTGAGTTGTACATCCACACCCTTCATAAGTATGTTTATAAAGTATTACAAATGCTAACCTGCCGATATAAATTCATCTGAGCCGTGGAAGTGAGTTGTACATCCACACCCTTTAGAAGTGTGTTTATAAAGTACTATACCTGATGATACTGACCCAACATGGGCCTACAGACTACTGATTAAAACGATGTAACACTAAAAAAGTATGCTTATGCTATTCCATTAATGATTTATTAAAACAAGTTAATTGGAGAACACAATAAGTATTCTCTAGAACATGTGTGCCACATAATAGCCTGTGCAGTCTGCACTCGTTAATAAGGGACAACATTTTACACTTTTATTATATCTTTCATTTAAAAGAATTAAAACTGTATGCACATGCATTAAGCCCCCTTTTCCCAAAGTATTTCCTGACTCTCTGCCCGTGAGTACTCACTGTGTGACAGGACAGTACTGTGAGTCCGAGGTGGCACAGCTCTGCATCAGACTTGTCTTGCGGCCCTCAAGGCCCGTCAGACTCTGAGAACTGTTACATACAGGTTCAAAATAACAATTATACAAATCAACATCTTACAGAATGGCTTGTTTTTGCCCTCTGAGAAAATGTAGATAATTAGTTAGAAATAATATAATTAATTGAATCAATCAACATTGATTTGACTAAAATCAAACCCTGATTATATAAAACATCAACATACAAAGGGGTCCTATAATATGAACTCTTATCATACATGTTCTTTACTTCCTCGCACTGAGTGATACTGTATTTTCACGAGTTATGATTTGAACAATTAAAACTTCCAAGATCCAAGATCTTAATGTTATTTAAATTTGAGAACACCCACCATGTGCGATGCACTTTGCTCTGCAGTCTAACTCCGCCCAGGGCACACAGAAACCCTGTCATGTTTGCCCACTCATTCAAATGGTCCTGAAAATTAACCTATGATTGAGCAAACAACATACATTGTAAGCAAACAATATGGATACATAACACACATATCTCCTTGGTGATAATCAGATAAATTATCACAAGTCTAAAGTCACTGACAATTCTTTATTCTCATCTCTCAAAATATGTTCGTAAACAAAGGCCTTGGACTCATATTTACCAAGCTTTTCTATAACTTATGTCTAAAAATAAAGATTATACTTGAAACTGTTGTTTCTTATATTATACAATAGAGTCCAATATGACATTTATTTTAATCAAAAAAATTCACAAAATACAATTAATGTTTTTCCTAAGCAACATCCGTAGCCTGTATTCATGCAAACAACTTACATAGTTTCGTTTCTTCTAATTCTATTCTGTATTCCTAAGTCTAAGAATTGGATGGTAAACATAGGCCTGGTTCAGTCTTACCTCCAGTTCATGTTCCGTGTTGGCGTGATGGGGAGGCTTTCGCTTGCCCCTTATGGCGTCACCCACAGAAGCAGTGTCCTCAATTTTCACCTTGTGATCTTTCGGGTACGCCTCCAGGTAGCTAGTAACCATTCCCCAGTTGCGGAATGTGTCATCCCAGGCCTAGATCAGAGACTATGTCTTAATCAATGGTATTCATAATTGTGTGAAAACATGGGTTAAGTCTATCCACAAGAGTCCTCTAAATTAAAGGTAGTACATAATAGAATATCATGCTGTCCCACTATATATTGGCATCAAGTGATAACATAATTCTTAACTTAAAGTGGCAGTGAAAGTACAAAAACTTTTTATTACATTTCCTGATTTGCAAAATAAATCAATGTTTGCATAATATAACTCAGTAAAGGTAGTGGAAACTATAATTTATTGAACAAATACAAGTCAACTAATTTAATACTCATTACATATATATATATATATACAGTGTTGGCAGATTATGCAATAAACATTTAAAGCAGTCCATAATGGCAGTGAAGCTCTTATGAAGCTCAATAAACGAATTGTTGTGACCTAGTTTTAAAACACATGGGGTGTCCCCTAGGAATTGTCAAAAGTATAATTCTGAACAAGTTTCACCAAGATTGAGTCACAAATGTGGCTTCCACAGCTTCAAGTTTGTTTGATGCATGTGAGCCAGAATCAAACTCAGCTTTTATATTTTCAGGATCAACAGTGTGACCAAGTTTCATCTCGTAATACATGAGGCCTCTAGATTGATAACAATGAGGCCTCTAGATTGATAAGAGGGTTTTTCTAAGATTTGAACTTGTGACCTAGTTTTCAAATATGTTCAAGATAAACATTACCAGCATGTTTCATCAATATTGGATGAAAACTGTGGCCTCTAATGCGATAACAAGCTAAAAGGTGATAACACAAGACGGAAGCATCACATTGCCGGACACTGGATATAGGTTGATCAGGATAGCACACTAGAGCACTTGACTTTGTGCTGCCGTGAGCTAAGCTTAAATTTAAAATAAAACTGTTTCTAGAAGATTCTAATATGAGGAAAGACACCTAAGCTGTACCTGAGATGTGCCGGGCGTAGACTGGTCAATCCTTCTCAATAGAGCCATGATACGTTTCTGAAGAGCAGCCCTCCCTGAAACCAAATTTGTCACAATAGACTATCAATATATGAGGTTGGTGATGTTTTCATAAAATATACAGTTTGTTCATATACTAGAAACAATGAAGCATTCCCACAGTTTTACATTTAGAAATTAAAGCAACTAATTTTGTTAAGTTTGATTTTAAATTATTTCTTTCAGTTATTTGCATTGGAAGTCTGAAGACTCATTTGAAAATGTGTTCAGTCTTAACAACCTAACATGTCCAAGTAATGAATTGTGTACAGAAGACTTCATTTGATGAATACAGGAAATTGTCAAAACGCTTCCAGCCTCTATAGAGCTAAAAAAAATATTCCAAAAAACATTTCAAATGACTTTCATGGCACAAAATCACAAATTTGATGGGAACCAGAACTATTGGCTCCATATCAATACTTATCAATACCTAACAAACCCAACCTCCACCCCCTCCTCCCACCCCGTACCTGTGGTGAGCTCAGTGGCTGTAGCAGCCAGCTCTGAGTACATGTTGTAGTTGAGCAACAGCTGGGTGACAGCCATCACTAACCCCCTCCCCCCTAGCTACCTTCCCATCTCTCCCACCCCATACCTGTGGTGAGCTCAGTGGCTGTAGCAGCCAGCTCCGAGTACATGTTGTAGTTAGGCAATAGCTGGGTGACAGCCATCACTAACCCCCTCCCCCCTAGCTACCTTCCCACCTCTCCCACCCCGTACCTGTGGTGAGCTCAGTGGCTGTAGCAGCCAGCTCGGAGTACATGTTGTAGTTAGGCAATAGCTGGGTGACAGCCATCACTTACCCCCGTCCACCCCTAGCTACCCCCCCCACATCTCCCACCCCGTACCTGTGGTGAGCTCAGTGGCTGTAGCAGCCAGCTCCGAGTACACGTTGTAGTAAGGCAACAGCTGGGTGACAGCCATCACTAACCCCTCCCCCACTAGCTACCCTCCCACCTCTTCCACCCCGTACCTTTGGTGAGCACAGTGGCTGTAGCAGCCAGCTCCGAGTACGCGTTGTAGTTAGGCAACAGCTGGGTGACAGCAATCACTAACCCCCTCCCCACCTAGATACCCCCCCCCCACCTCTCCCACCCCGTACCTGTGGTGAGCTCAGTGGCTGTAGCAGCCAGCTCCGAGTAAATGTTGTAGTTAGGCAACAGCTGGGTGACAACCATCACTAACCCCCTCCCCCACTAGCTACCCTCCCACCTTTTCCACCCTGTACCTGTGGTGAGCTCAGTGGCTGTAGCAGCCAACTCGGAGTAAACGTTGTAGTTAGGCAACAGCTGGGTGACAGCCATCACTAACCCCCTCCCCCACTAGCTACCCTCCCACCTTTTCCACCCTGTACCTGTGGTGAGCTCAGTGGCTGTAGCAGCCAGCTCCGAGTACACGTTGTAGTTAGGCAACAGCTGGGTGACAGCCATCTCATCAGCTCCACACCGAATGTCAGCCTCCTCACACAGCAGGTGGAAACATGACATGGCCGTCAGCACCGCATCAATGTCAATGCTCCACAGATACATGAAGAACACCACCTACATGCCAGGCAACATCGGCAGAGTTACAGAAACAATTTTAATAATGTTGCATAACTTTTATAGTGTTTAAATTTTTATTTAAATAATACCGTAATTCTTAACACTAAAACAATAATTTTTAAAAATTGTGTTGAAAAGTTAGATACGAAAAAAAAAAATTTTAAATAGGCTGTCCGAAAATTTAGAGACAAACTAAAAAGATTGCATTGACAATCGGATGCGGGTTTGCAATATGTAAAACGTCCATTGCATTAACAACTAATATCAAGTGCATCTTAAATACCGCAACGTAAGTCCAATTTACTTTTATATATATTTGCACTTTATTAAAAATTAATTATCATGCTCTTTTTAACAGAATGATTTTCCAAAGCTCTTTTTTGACCAACAGGTTCAAAGATGTGCTTTTGATTTACCAATACTCTAGTATGAACTTGCAATTAATGCACTTCTTCGTTTGTTCGTCAGTCCTGTCTAACAGCTTCAATTGTTTATATAGTAATAGGCGTTCATTTCTTTGCGTTTATTGTTTGTCACAGTTATCTCTCAGAGGTGAAACCTTTTTTTTATTACCATTATACATAGTTATTTTCCCTATTATGCAATTGATATGTTCCATTGCTGTAAGCAAAGATCTATCAAGAAATGGAATTTATAAATCTTTGCCATAAGGCCTTTACCTAGGTTTTATGACCTTAATCCAGTCATAACTAGAGCTTTGTCACAGACGTGACGTATACCCCCACTTGCCGCATTGACACAGACTATTTTGTTTGCTGTCTTCACAAAACAAGAGAATCTAATTTATGGCGATTTTTAAGAATTATTATGCCATTATCATTTATAGCCATTTTGACCTTTGAACTCTTGAATTCTTTCACATGACACGCCGTCCAATGACTGTGAACAAAATTAATGTACAGAGTCATTTTAAAATCTCAAAATGAATGACATAGTTATGGCCCAGACAAGATCATTTATTGCCATTTTTGACCTTTGAACTAAAAGTGTGTCTTGACCTTGGAGCCATCGACATAATTCTTTCGCTAAACACACCGTCCAATGATGATGAACAAAAGAGCCAAATGATTTTTAATTCTCACAATAAACAACATAGTAATGGCCCGGACAAGCTCATTTATGGCCATTTATAATCGTTGAACTTAAAGTGTGACCTTGACCTTGGAGATATCAACGTAATTCTTTTGCGCGACACATCGTCCAATGATGGTGAACAAATTGGCCAAATGATTTTAAAATCTCACAATAAATGGCAAAGTTATGGCCTGGACAAGCATTTGACCTTTGAACTCCAAGTGCGACCTTGATCTTTGAGATATTGACGTACTTTTTTTCACACGACACACCATTCCATGATGGTGAACAAATGTACTAAGTCATTTTAAAATCTAACGATAAATTACATAGTTATGGTCCAGACAAATTTTCAGTGACCCCGTGACCTAGTT
>NC_068355.1:8973150-9090650 GCF_020536995.1 Dreissena polymorpha | reverse complement strand
ATGGCCACTTAAAAGGGCCATGTAAGTGACATCACTTACTTGACATCCCAGAATGTGTTGATGGGGGCCTCTGGGTTCCATAGCTCAATGTTCACAGGCTGGTGGAGACACAGCAGAGCCTTCAAACAAAAAACAGCATACATAGAGATATTTTATAGGTATCTGTCACAGAAGTAAGTCCAAGTATTAATGGCTCAACACAATGGAAACAAACTCATTAAATTGCCCATTACTGTTCAGAATTACATTAACAGTAACTTGTGTGCCAACACCAGATTTTGCTAACCCAACTATGGCTACTAACCACTATACTTTCTTTGCCAGACAACAAAGCAGCATATGCTCGGAGAGCATGTAAGGAAACAAGCCACTTCATATGTCCTTGAGGTTTGAGAAACAAGGGAAGTGAAGATTTTTCTAACCCTGAATATGTTATCCTTAGTATTCTTACGTATAGGCCTGAAGCCTAAGGCAACTCACAATGTCGATCGTCCTCAAAACTATCTTAAAACCCTACCGTTCAACCATAGCCAGAAAAGTAAGGAAAGATAAGATAATGGCTAATTGTGTTGAGGTTACACTGCACTATACCTCCATGGCCTCCTGAGCAACGTCTTCAGGCATCCACTGCTGGTGTACAAGAGACACGAGACCGTTGATGAGGTCCAGAGTGCTGCTTTGGATCTCATGGCCAGGCTTGCCTTGATTCTGTGGGGCAATAATGGATACTACTTAACTATGGCAACCAATGTTGAATCTAGTTTGTCAATACTACTTAACTATGGCAACCAATGTTGAATCTCGTTTGTCAATACTCTAAGTGAAGAATTTTGAGATTGAAAACATTTAAAAGTTGAGCCAGATGATAAACAAACAAAAAAATTCCCAAAAAAACTCTTGTTTAACAAATAAAGCAAGTTTGTTCTTGTGAATACTAAGAAAATGTGGAGATTATTTGGGAAATTTGGGTCAGGTTTTGGGGAAACTATGGTCAGATTTGTTGGATAAAACATTGCTTTTTGGGAAACAGCCCTATACCTGCCATAATTTTTAGCAAAACAATCACTGAAATTAAACAACCTTGGCTAAGCTGAATAACAAACAAACAGTGCAATTGAAAGACAGACATTTCACTTTAAATTTAGGGGATCATCATTCTGAAAGTTATATTTGGATATGAAAGTAAGCAAGCCCTCACATATAGCATTAGGTTAGGGTCCGCATGGATGAGGCGTACAATCCACAGCAGCAGGTAGCGATATGTTGTCATCGTCTCATCAGTGGCCTTCGTCAGTTTGCTGATCGTCATTCGGGTCAAGCTCTGCAAGAGGCAATCACAAGAATTGCAATAGGAATTTAAAATCACGTATGAATGGGATGAAATCTGGAGACAAACACTGTTCACAATAAACAAATGTTGTACAAGACCTGTTTGACAAATGATTCACTGGTTGATTTTTAATGGTGTAGGACATTTACAGTCAAATCCTGTTGTTAAGACCATATTGCATAAAATATTTGAGTCACTGAGGGCTTTTCATGATGTTTTGTTCCACCTGGGCATAAAGAAGAACGAGTCCTGTAATTGAAAACATGTTACATTATTTTTTAGTATGTCAAGCGAGCCCAAGTTTCATATCTATAACAGTGATGTACACCCCACAAAATTCTGCATGTAATAAAAGACAAAAGGTTTTAGGCTAACAGCATTTCCTTCACTTAATCTAGCATAAACAGGAATTATTTTCAAAAAAGGTACTGGTACAGCAAAGCATGCCAAACACCACTGCTAACTGCTCAGCATTGTTCACTGACATAAGAGAGTCCGCCCACTCCTGTGATCTTGGGTGGTGTGTGACTGGCCATGCCCTGCGTGACCTTGTTTAGGGTATCCGTGAACATGTTACGCAGCTCCGCAGCCTTGTTGTATATGATGCTGATATTGGGCCACCAGGCAAGTCGACGCTGTAAATGACATTAACATTTTTTTATTGAAATCAGTGGTGCAAAAGTATCAAGTCATTTTATGCCCACAGGTTTTCAAAATAGTGTTGCTATTTCTGGCTTTCCAAAAGTTATGTATTGTCCACTTGTGAATGCATTATAATGTGTATTTAAGATCTTAATTCAAAATAATTATAATATGATACTCACAACTCAAACATGGTAATTACACAATGACGTTGTTTTTGTTTACAGACAAGTTGACAGAACAAATATCAGATATCATGATTGGGTTAAAAAACACAAACTTAAAAAAATGTTTTTTCCTCCGCATGCTTCTACCCTCACCTGTGTGATGATACGATGCAATGCATTGACCAGCACAAACTGATATATGGGTGGGGAATGCGGGTTCAGGCAGACTTTCAGAACATCATTATTGTGCGGGGGTGATGCGAAAACATGACACAAAACAGTCTATATATAGATCAAGGTCCTGGCCAACGATGTTCTGTGCACGGGAGAATGTTTTGCTGGTGGATGGTGGGTTGAACAGAAGAGACTGAAAAACAAACACAATACATGTACACGTTAATTTACTGATTTCAACAATGAGAACATATAAATTAATGTTTATATATTTCTGCAAAAACAAATGTTGTTTACTGGTTTCTATAGATACTATTACGGAATACTTTTGTCTGTTTCATTATGTAACGTTATGTACAAATTGCCTCAGACAAGATTGTTAGATCACAACAATTAGGCAATGTCCGTACCATGTGATATTGCCTTTGTTGGCAAACTGCCTGTGCTTGTGTTCAGATCACCAAACTTTAACAATTTATATCTTGAGCAATCTTCAGAAATATCTCAAGACAGAAAAAAAAGGAAACTACAAGACAGTGGTCTGATGCCTTTTTAATTAATGCCTCAATTTACCTAACCACGCAGCAAGATAAAAGTTCACATGATTTTACATTACATGTTGACAATACACAAGTGCACGTCACAAAAGAAAGAGGGGTTACAAATGGCAAGAGTATGACAAACAGTTTAGACTGCGTCAGGCCTTGCCACCTACGTCTAGGGCATTGATCAATAACAATCTCTGGAAGCCATACAAACAATGTGACCTTTACCTTCAATTCCTTGATTTTAAAATCATTAAGGTTCATCCATTGTCAAGACTATATACTCCTTTAATTGACCCTTCTAATTCTCTAAAAATTGTGTTGAAGCAATATTTGCATTTCAATAACATGCAACGCTGATCTTTAACCAGTTAACCTCAAAATTAATAGGCATCTTTCCATCCTCCAAAGTAACTAGAAACAAGGTATGTGTTTGTCAGAAACACTATGTCCCCTTCTGCGCCGCTTTGAAGCTATATATTTGACCTTTGACCTTGAAGGATAACCTTGACCTTTCACCACTCAAAATGTGCAGCTCCATAAGATACACATGTATGCCCAATATGAAGTTGCTATCTTCAATATTGCAAAAGTTATTGCAAATGTTAAAGCTGGAGCAAACAAACACACAAACCAACCAACCAACCAACATACAGGGCAAAAACAATATGTCCCCCACTATAGTGGTGGGGGACATATGTTTGCTTATATATGTGAAAGTGGCTTCTAGATATTGTGCAGATACCAATTTTATGACACCTTGCCCTTTGACCCGATGACCTCAAACATAAAAGGCATCTTTTTCAACCAAGTAACTACTATAGCAATTTATAAGATCATTGGTCAAATCATTCGCAAGATATTGTGTGGAAACAAATTAATTGTTACAAGCATCTATGACCTTGTTCCCATGTACCCATTATACCAATTTATCTGATTGTAGGTCCAAGCAATCATGATATATTCACATATTGGGCAGCAACTAATGGTCTTCATATCGACATACTGACCTACCAACTGAGAGAGAGAGGTGAAAAGCAGTAAAGCACAGTTTCTTCAAATGGGACTGAATGATTATCACAAATCTGCTTATAAAACCACACCTACCAGTGACTGATGACAGACTGCACATGGCAATGTATGCTGATGTAATTAACAAGAAGTTTCTACGAATATGTAAGAAGGTAAACATACTTTAAGGTCAACAATGATGGATTGCACAAGACTGAAGAGGACATTGAGGCGGTCATGGATGCTGATGTAGGTGGAGGCCTTGCACAGACGTACACACAGCACCGCCGCCCCCTCAGCCAGCTGCTTGTTGCAGCTGTGGTGGTTGGATATCGTCTTCTTCACCTCGTCTATAAACAGTTTCTAGGGAAACGCAATATCAATGTATAAGGATAACTCCTGAGCTCGTTAAAAACTGTCACAGGTTTAAATTTCAGAAAGACAGAATACAAAGGGAAAAAATGCCTAAAATTTCAACTTTGATAAATAGATTTTCTGAAAATGGCTGACAAGCAGTAAATTGGTAAATGATTTACAGTCATGCTGATTAATGGCTTTTCCGAATAATATGGTGGTCAGTCAAACACTGTAACCACTCTCTTTATTCCTTATGCACATATAAATATAAACTTCAATATGAAAACATTTTGCTGGTCTTTTGTTATCAGTAATAAATAAAAGGTATTAATTAGTCATTAACATTTTATGCTAAAAGTAGACTTAGAGGCATAATAACAATTTTAAACCAAATAATCTTTTTACATGACAGTACCTTTTTTAAATGCTGTTGTGAACAAGGTGCCCCTCCATCGGCGTTATTAATCTCTTCCAAAATTTTCTGTAAGTACAGCAAAGGATCATATAAATAACAATTTCAAACATTTAATGAATTTCTTTCAAACAAACAGTCCATACAAATGAGCCCAGCACAGGGCTAATGAGGATCAACGCATATCCAATATTAACCTGTGCGTTTAAATAAAATCAACTTGTCAGGATTCAAAATTCAGTATTCATTTATTTAATCTTTTTGTTTTAATCACAATCCTTTATCTCACTTGACCTATTTTTACTTGTCCATCTTGTAAAACAAAAAAGTAAAAACATTAATTAAATTTCACAAATACAAATATTTTTCTTTGACCTCTGAAGAAGCTATGATGAACATATTGATGTTGAATATAGACAAAAACTTTCAACCAAAATTGCACGCCTTTAAAGCAATGGAAACACAGAAAAATTAACACATCTTGGTAAAGTCACTGAGGTTGAAAACATTTGCCCTGCTTAAAATAATGTACACATTCTCAGCACACCCAAGCCCTTATCTTGAAATATTACAGATAATTGATAAATCTATATTCAAGTTTACATGGAATTGTGAACCTGAAAAAATAAAACGAACAACTCTTGATGAACCAATTGAGCGGAAAGGGCTTAAACTCATGGCTATGACAGCCCTATTATACACAAACAAGGTCTACAGTGCATATTACCCACTAAAAAATGACTTATCCATATTTGTATAAATGTAATTAAAATAGCTTCAAGCCTCTGCACATTTTGCGCAAGTTTTAAGGAAACAATTAAACATGTTTTATATAAATGTAATTCTGTACAACCCATGTGGCAGGAGCTGACATTGTTATTAAATAGTAAACAATTACACATAGATCTGAAAGTAAACAAGAGCTTTGTCACAGACGTGACGAAAACCCCCACATGCTGCATTGACACATAATATTTTGCATGTCGTCTTCACAAAAAACAGCGGACACCATGCTTAATTTTTAAAACGCACTAAGTGACCCCTTGACCTAGTTTTTGACCCAGAAAGGCCCATGTTCTAACTTGGCCTTAAGATCATCCCCATAAAACTTCTGACCAAGTTTGGTGAAGATCGGATGTAAACTACTTGAATTAGAGAGCGGACACCATGCTGAATGTTAAAAAACGCACTAAGTGACCCCATGACCTAGTTTTAGGCCCGGCATGGCCCATGTTCAAACTTGTCCTAGAGATCATTTAGATAATATTTGTGACCAAGTTTGGTGAGGATTGGATGAAAACTACTTGAATTAGAGAGCAGGCAACATGGTGAGGTTTAAAACGCACTAAGATACCACGTGACCTAGTTTTTGACCCGGCATGACCCATATTCAAACTTGACCTAGACATCATCTAGATACAACTTCTGACCAGACATTATCAAGATACAACTTCTGACCAATTTTGGTGAAGATTGGATAAAAACTTCTTGAATTAGAGAGCAGACAACATGGCGAGGTTTAAAACACACTAAGTGATCCCGTGACCTAGTTTTTGACCCCGAATGGCCCATGTTCGAACTTGACCTACACATCATCTAGTTACAACTTCTGACCAAGTGTGGTGAAGATCGGATTTAAACTACTTGAAATAGAGAGCGGACACCATGCTCAATGTGTAAAATGTACTAAGTGACCCTGTGACCTAGTTTTTGATCTGGCATGGCCCATGTTCGAACTTGGCCTTCAGATAATCTAGATAAAACTTCTGACCAAGTTTGGTGAAGATCGGATGAAAACTACTTAAAAAAGAGAGAGGACACCATGCTGAATGTTAAAAAAAGCACTAAGTGACCCCGTGACCTAGTTTTTGACCCGGCAAGGCCAATGTTCGAACTTGGCCTTAAGCTCATCCAGATACAACTTCTGACCAAGTTTGGTGAAGATCGGATGAAAACTACTTGAAATAGAGAGCGGATAACATGCTGAATGTTTTAAACACAACAAGTGACCCCTTGACCTAGTTTTTGACCCGGCAAGGCCCATGTTCGAACTTGGCCTAGACATCATGTAGATACAACTTCTGACTAAGTTTGGTGATGATCGGATGAAAACAACTTGAATTAGAGAGCGGACAACATGCTGAATGTTTAAAACGCACTAAGTGACCTCGTGTTTGACCCGGCAAGGCCCCGGTTCGAACTTGGCCTAGACATCATCTAGATACAAGTTATGACCAAGTTTGGTGAAGATCGGATAAAAACTACTTGAATTAGAGAGCGGACAACATGCTGAATGTTTAAAACGCACTAAGTGACCTCGTGACCTAGTTTTTGACCCGGCAAGGCCCCGGTTCGAACTTGGCCTAGACATCATCTAGATACAACTTATGACCAAGTTTGGTGAAGATCGGATGAAAACTACTTGAATTAGAGAGCGGACAACATGCTGAATGTTTAAAACGCACTAAGTGACTCCGTGACCTAGTTTTTGACCCAGCAAGGCCCATGTTCAAACTTGGCCTAGACATCATCTCCATACAACTTCTGACCAAGTTTGGTGAAGATTGGATGAAAACTACTTGAATTAGAGAGCGGACACATAATACGGACCGACCGACAGACCGACAAGCTCACTCCTATATACCCCCCCAAACTTCTTTTGTGGGGGTATAATGATATTGTTTTTTTAACTCAAAAAAGAGGCACTTATAATCAAGTGATAAACTACAGTGTTTTATTTCAACATTTTGGGAATGGGGCCAGGTCCCTTTGGATCGGGAAAATTTGTGGCGTTTTGACTAAAATTGTGAAATTAGTGTTGTTGTTGTTTTGCTAAAAAATGCTTCAAAATTGAGAAAACAAATGTTTTCAGTATTAAATTTACTAAGGTTGAACTTACATGAATGGGAGATGAACAAAATACATGTATTGTGATCTAAAAAAAAGATTTTTTTTTTGGAAACCTTCCATTGGGAAGATAATACCCACTTAAATGTATAAATTTCCAAGGAAGCCATAGAGGGATTACAATTTAAACAGCCCTGTGCTTTATCTGCCTAAAATTCAAACATTCTTAAAAATTGCTAAATCAGTCCCCCAATTGGTCAAAACGAAGCCCTCATTTTTTGGCATATCGTATTTTTGATGATTGTTTTGAATGTATTTAAGAAATGTAAATTGTCATAAGCTGCAAAAAATTTGAACATGACAAAATATTTCATGACTTATTCGATTTCTTTATTGTTTTACTTTATAGCATAGGACCAGTATAATTTGTCTATTTATGAATATATAAAAATTAAATTCACAAAGCTATGTTAATAACTTAAATTACCAAACGCAATTTTTTCAATATTCATGGAAATTGTGGATATAGAGGTCATTTTAACCTTGGCTTGTTTTCCTTAACATTACACTAACAAATGGTGAATATGTTTATATTCTGCCCTCAGTAATGCAATAGGTTAATAATTAACCACATTTGTCATATGTACCTGTAATGCTTCCTGAGCATTATTTTGCAAATAGTGATTGGTTTATTGCATTTATTATGGTTGATTACCAATATTTTGCTTGGTCTCCAATCACAACTGCCCTTCCCCACCTAAATACAAGTCTTGAGTCTGGCATTTTGGGCAAAGAAATTCCACACCCCTGGTTGCTCAATAAAAATATCCATAATCTCATTGATGGGCCATAACAACATCATCCAAGAAAGTCATAATGTGCCACCAGGTAATGGGGTATGTTAAATCTTTCCCACACAGAGGCAAAGTGAAAATGGCAAACAGCATAAAACCAGAACAGACCGGAGTAACTCGCAGTCGGCTCAGGTTTTATACTGTTTGCTGCTTATCAGTATCTAAGGTTGGAAATGAAGTCTTTAACACTTAAATCTAGTAAGAAAGGTCTGTAATTAAATTTATTTTTCTTAGTGACTAAAAACACATCAAAATAATTATTGACGTCAGTGTGTTTTTTTTGTGTTCAAATTGGGTTCAGTATTCAGCCCCATTGGCATTGCGAATGGAAAAAAAGTATATATTTTTTCCAAATGTGAACTAAAAATTCCTTTTTTTTTATATAGATTTCAACATTTTGTTCATCTCCCATCTAGCCATATAAGTTAAAACTTAGCAAAAAAATAATACTGAAAACCTTTCTATTCTCAATTTGAAGCACTTTATGATTTTTGAGCAAAACAACACTAATTTTCCAATTTTAGTCACAACGCTGCACATTTTCCCATGTTCAAAGGGATCCAGCCCCATTCCCAAAATAGTGAAACATACACTGTAAGTGGTAAAGGGTTAAAGCAGCAGAAAGGCCTTCCTGTAATCTGCACACCAAGTTGTGCTACTCACAGGGCACAGGATCAGCAGCATCATCTGGAAGGGCCAGACGGAGGCTTTCCTCTTGGCAGAGTTCTCCATGTATGCCAGATACTGCTCAAACAGCTTATCGCAGCATTCTAAAATGAAAATCATAGTTGCTTTGGTGATAGTTTTCAGTCATTAAAATAAGAGTCAGTCTGGGAAAGAAAGCTTCTATTCTCATAAAAAAATTAACACAACAACAAATTACAAACCCACCAATGGGTATTTAAAACTATAAATCTTTTGCTAATTTTGATCACTGACACAAAACACATACCAGTATTGCTTCATGATGTACATGGCATTTTTAAGTATAAAGCAATATATAGTGTGATCTGGATTGTGAAAGCAATAATTGAACAGGCAGCTTTTAGACCAAAGACATGAATTGATATGAACTGGAAGAAGATAAAACAACAAGCAGTTTTATTTTATCAAACAAAAACATGAGAACTTTAAGCATGCATATTTCTTACAAAACAAATCAATTGAACAAAAAAGTATAAAAAGTAATTTTGAGAAAATGCTTTCTTAAAGGGATTAAAATAGGAAAACAAAAATATATATTTTACAAAAAAAACATTTTTTCTTTTATCATTCTATATGCAAAAAATCTTAAACACTCTACTGCAACAATTACAGGATGCTTTACTTAAGACTAGCCCGCAATGTAATAACAGCTGTAGCATGTTACTACAATCATCAAATTCAAGGCAGGTTTGAGTGCAATTCTACTGTATCTGATGAAGAAATGTTAAACAGGGACATCAGTTTCACACTCAACACACAAATTATGCAAGTTTTTGCATTTAAGACAAGTGCATAAATTTCAAAATCATCTTTTGTGACAAGGCACTTCCTCACCTATTTATAATCATTACAGAAATAAAAATAATTCACGCATAAATGTGCCGTTTAATTAATCAGTAGATCATCAAGGTCATTTATTTAAAACAAGAGGGCCATGATGGCCCTGAATCGCTCACCTGACTCATTAAGATCAGATGAAAACTATGACCTCTATTGTTTACACAATGTTTTTCTATGATTTGACCTAGTGACCTAGTTCCTGACTCTAGATGACCCAAATACAATCCCAATCCAGATTTCATCAAGATAAACATTCTGACCACAGTTCATAAATATTGGATGAAAACTGTGACCTCTATTGTCAACACAAGGTTTTTCTATTTATTTGACCTAGATTTTTACCCCAGATGACCCCAATACAATCCCACCCAGATTTCATCAAGAATTCTGACCAAATTTCATAAAGGTTGGATGAAAACTGTGATCTCTAATGTCTACACAAGGTTTTTCTATTATTTGACCTAGTGACCTAGTTTTTGACCCCATATGACCCAAATAAAATCCCAACCCAGATTTCATCAAGATAAACATTCTGACCAAATTTCATAAAGATTGGATGAAAACTGTGACCTCTATTGTCTACAGAAGGTTGTTCTATTATTTGACCTAGTGACCTTGTTTTTGACCCCAGATGACCCAAATACAATCCCAAACCGGATTTCATCAAGATAAACATTTTGACCAAATTTCATCAAGATTGGATGCAAACTGTGACCTCTACTGTCTACACAAACAAATTGTTGACGGACGGACGCACGGACACACGCAGGCACGCACAACAGACGCCGGACATTACACGATCACATAAGCTCACTGTGTCACTTCATGACAGGTGACCTAAAAATATGTGTCGGAGATAAACATGAACAGTTGTGGTTAAAATCCCATAGAAACAAGGGCTGTTTGTAAAACATGCATGCCCCCCTATATGGGCTATAAGTTGTAGTAGCAGCCATTGTGTGAATACGTTTTTTGTCACTGTGAATGGTGGTGGTGGTGGTGGTGGTGGTGGTGGTGTAGTAGTAGTAGCAGTAGTAGTAGTAGTAGTAGTAGTAGTAGTAGTAGTAGTAGTAGTAGTAGTAGTAGTAGTAGTAGTAGTAGTAGTAGTAGTAGTAGTAGTAGTAGTAGTAGTAGTAGTAGTAGTAGTAGTAGTAGTAGTAGTAGTAGTAGTAGTAGTAGTAGTAGAAGTAGTAGAAGTAGTAGTAGTAGTAGTAGTAGTAGTAGTAGTAGTAGTAGTAGTAGTAGTAGTAGTAGTAGTAGTGGTAAAAGTAGTAGTAGTAGTAGTGGCAGTAGTAGTAGAAGTAGTAATAGCAGATGTGGTGGTGGTGGTGGTGGTGGTGGTGGTGGTAGTAGTACTAGTAGTAGTAGTACTAGTAGTAGTAGTAGTAGTAGTAGTAGTAGTAGTAGTAGTAGTAGTAGTAGTAGTAGTAGTAGTAGTAGTAGTAGTAGTGGTGGTAGTAGTAGTAGAAGTAGTAGTAGTAGTAGTAGTAGTAGAAGTAGTAGTAGTAGTAGTAGTAGTAGTAGTAGTAGTAGTAGTAGTAGTAGTAGTAGTAGTAGTAGTAGCAGTAGCAGTAGCAGTAGCAGTAGCAGCATTACAAGACCAATACTTAAGAATGATCAAATGGGAAAAGGTAACATAGCACCAGCAGTAAATATGGGGCTCATTTACAGGTCAGATTTGGAATCTCTGCTGTAAAATGAGATTTTGAATGAATTAAAGGGAGGCAAATCTGTAATAAAAAGAACATGCATAAACCGTAGTTGTTTCCCTTGTTTGAACCATGCTAAATCCTTACAAGTTTGGAAAGAATTGGATGAAAAATTTGGACTTTATTGCATAAACACCATTTTCTCAATTCAAGGGGAGGTAATTCTGTACTTCATGGACCAATAATGCTCATTTTTTGTAGGGTTTGTGTCCTCATTGATATAAAGACACTGTGCAAATTTGGAAAGGATCGGACAAAAAATGTGGAAGATTTTTGAAAGTTTTCACAAAATAGGCAAAAACGAATAAACATGCAAAGTTCAACGAGCTCCTGCGGCCATGTTTTTTGACGAATCAAATTTCTTTGAACAACTTTTTCAGGGGAGCCCTCAAAGGTCATCCCTGTGAAATTTTTTGAAAATCTGATGAGCGGTTTCTGACAAGAAGATTTTTTAAGGTTTTTACCATATATGGTCATGGCGGCCATCTTGGTTATGTGATCAAATTTTTTTTAACAATTCTTTTGTCCCATGACCTAGGGATGCTCCACATGAAATTTAGTTGAAATTGGCTCAATGGTTTAGTAGAAGAAGATGTTTACAAATTTGTATACGGACGGACGGACGGACGGACGCCGGACGCTGAGTGATCACAATAGCTCAGGTGAGCTAAAAAGACACTTCCTGTGGAATGGTTAGTTTTTATAACGTCAATTAAACATGCACTCAGTTTTTTCTGTTGTTATTTATGCGACAATTAAAAGTTGACATTACAACATACAGACACTTAACGCTCAACACCAGAGGATGGTTTCATTTTTGCATTCTGAAGTTATTTTAAACATATTAATGCTGATGTTCATGCAATAAACATATTTCCAGTTGACATTATTAGTGCAGGTTTTTTTTTTAGAAAAAGGGGAAGATGCTGGACGCTGGGTGAAAGGGTGCGAAAGAGACATATTTTGGGAAAAAATAAAAACTGTTGTAATCAAGTTAAACTCACTACTCTGATTTCAGGGGGTTTTCACCACTGTCTGCCCCTCCGAAAATGAAGGCATTCCCAATCAAATCTAGATGACATTTTTCACAATTACAATGAAGAAGTTTTCTGTCAAAATCATTAAAAAAACGTTTACAAACACTAATGACATTTAGAGTGACTTCCCTTCATCAATTACCTTCTATAGCATGCGCTTAACGACTCAGATGTAAGCATGTTTAGTTTGAGGATTCTTGTACCAACATTTACATCCATAAAGTGCGTAAGTTCCGCATGACTTTGCAAAAATTAACAGGAACCGCAAACTACACATTCTAATCCAACTCCGTAGATGCTTATTTATATTTTAACGTGTTTCCGCGACCACTGCAAATTTGCTAGTATTGCGATGGATAAAGAAGCAATCAAAATGAACAATATTCTATTAACAGCTGAAATAAATGCTAAATAAAGATATGTTTTGGTGAAAAATGACATTCTTAGAGGGGAATTGTAATTTGAGGGGAAAAAATTCCGGTAGGGGCGAACGCTGACTATCGGCATCACTTTTTTAGTAGAAACAGTGTTTCTATTGTTTTGCAATATAAATTAAACACAGTTGTAGGTGAAGGTTCTCCAAATTAACTGACACCAAAGGTAAGAAGTTAGAAATAATGGCTTCCCACCTTGTAATTCTTCATTTGGTCTTTTCTGGAGATCTGTGAACTCTTCTGGATAGTTGTCCATCCAGTTCCAAATGGCCTGAAACACAAAACAATGTGCATAAGAAACGTTGGTATCAGAGATTTGTTTGTTTATTTGTATGATTCATCATTTCAACAGTAGTTAAGTAATATTATGGTGGTCTGTTCATCTTCAAACACTTTCACCTGTCCCCCCGACTGCCATGGATTACTTGTATGCTGTGAACTGTGGTAAGGGTGCAGAAACCCCTATTCACTGTGATCATTGAAGACATAAAAGAAAAAGAGCAATGTTATAGTGTATCAATACCTTGAATGGAATAAAAGGACTGGACGAGTCTTTAAAAGAATCAGGGTTCCCACTGGCTTGAACAAAGTAGTTGCCTCTTAATTTTGCCGATGTTAAAAGGTTGTCACTACATATATTATTGTGTCAATGATATCAGCCATGACTCAGACTTCAATTGGTAGGAACAGATAATAAAGCATACATGTTAAGAGTTAAATAATGTGAATTGTTGCTAACATTAATAACTGTTTTGTCTACAGTGTTAAGATACCCTAGTGTAACATTCAATCCTTGAAATTGTCAGTTACCTTCTCCAGATTATGTGCCAGGTTAGATATAACCTGTTTAGAGCGCAGAAGTCGGAACTTGGACACCACATCTGAAAAATACGTGTACAACCATTTTGAACCAAATTGAAAGATTCCTAAACAAAGACTCGTCTTGTAAGTGAAAAGTGATGTCAACAAAATCAAAGAAACATTCAATGCTTCTATGTGACAGTTTCCAAAAGTTTTTCCGTTTATCATATTATAATTTATTAACAAAACAACCTTGTTCCCTCTTATTTATGCACCTTGAATATTGCACTGTAAAAAATAGAGCTTTGTCACAGACATGACGTATACCCCCACGTGCCGCATTGACACAGACTATTTTGCATGCTGTCTTCACAAAACAAGAGAATCTAATTTATGGCGATCTTTAAGAATTATTATGCCATTATCATTCATGGCAATTTTGACATTTGAACTCAAAGTGTGACCTTGACCTTGGAGATATCGACAATTCTTTCTTGCGACACACTGTCTAATGATGGTGAAAAAATGATTTTAAAATCTCACAATGAACGACATAGTTATGGCCCGGACAAGCTCATTCGTTGCCACTTTTGACCTTTGAACTCAAAGTGTGACCTTGACCTTGGAGATATCGACGTAATTCTTTCGTGTGACATACTGTCCAGTGATGGTGAACAAATGTGCCAAATGATTTTAAAATCTCACAATGAACGACATTGTTATGGCCCAGACAAGCTCATTTATGGCCATTTTTGACCTTTGAATTGAAAGTGTGACCTTAACCTTGGAGATATCGAGGTAATTCTTTCGCGCAACACACCGTCCAATGATGGTGAACAAATATGCCAAATAATTTTTAAATCTCACAATGAACAACATAGTTATGGCCCAGACAAGCTTATGTATGTCCATTTTTGACCTTTGAACTCAAAGTGTGACCTTGACCTTGGAAATATTGAAGAAATTCTTTCGCGTGACACACCATCCAATTATGGGGAACAAATGTGCAAAATGATTTTAAAATCTCACAATAAATGACAAAGTTATGGCGCGGACAAGCTTATTTATGGCCATTTTTGACCTTTGAACTCAAAGTGTGACCTTGACCTTTGAGATATCGACGTAATTCTTTCCCGCGACACACCGTCCAATGATGGTGAACAAATGTGCCAAATGATTTTAAAATCTCACAATGAACAACATAGTTATGGCCCGGACAAGCTTTCGGGACAGACCGACAGACAGACCGACCGACAAAGTGACTCCTATATAGCCCCCATTACCAATTGTAATGGGGGTATAATTATCTTAACAGCCACCTCATAATTACATCCCACTTGCTAAGACAACCACATTATTTTAGTCCCGAATTTTTTCCGTCTATATTTCAATGGTCTTTCACTAACCTAACCAACCTGCTAATCCGCTATTACAACCACTTCAATTAGTATCATTCAACAAAAATTTTCTAAATTTACACCTGACGAACAACAAGTTATTTTCATACCTTACTTGATAGGTGTTTTTGTTGTATCGGGTTTGTGTACTAAGCTATTGTGACTCAATTAACCACAATTAACGAGAACAGTTTTTGGCATTGGCTGCAAAGTGTTAGATTTTTTTCCCTTGTTATTCTTTTAAACCCTTGATTCTTGATTGATAATTAGCTTGCATTTAATGGGTACATTTGTTATTGTTCACACTCTAAATCTAAAAAACAGTGAATTTAACAGTTAGAAAATTTAGTGAGAAGTTTTTTGGTCTTGATGGATATAAAACCCGACCTATATTGTTATTATAAATGGATAAGCAAAAATGGAAAGAGTTGTGTTTAAAAAAAAGATTTATTTAATCAACACAAGTCATGGACAATCTTGACGGCAGTTAGCTGATTTATTCAGAATTCCAAAGACACAGGTGTGTTTATTTTTAATTTGTTCCGTCCCTCCAAAACGTTATTTTCTCCACTCTGTTTTGTCGTTTTATAGATGGATATGTATCTGCTTTATTCAATTTTAATTCATCTGATAAACTTTTGATAAAATTGAGACAATTAATAATAGAAATTCCCTTTTATGAGAAACTCCTAATTAAGCTTTGTTTAAAATATAAACTGGTGTCAGATGTGAAATGTCGTCTGCAATGCTAAATTTCATGATCCATTTTAAATGTTCTTGTCTTTCCTTTGTAGGTTCAAGCCATTTTTAAAAGAAAAGCTGCATTTTTAGCCGGTTATGAACGGATTCAAGGCAAG
The DNA here is from genome assembly GCF_020536995.1 of Dreissena polymorpha. NCBI lineage: Eukaryota > Metazoa > Mollusca > Bivalvia > Myida > Dreissenidae > Dreissena > Dreissena polymorpha. Next base: position 9,074,531 of record NC_068355.1, on the reverse strand, counting down.
GATAGAAAAAGTCTATGTACTAGATCACCAGTTGACACCACACCAGTGATTTTTTTCACCCAATTGGGAATGGGTCCGGTACCCATGCCATTGCGAATTTTTTGCTTCATGAAATCACCAAATTGGGAAAAAAACGAGTCGCGAAATCTTCAAATTGGGGAAAAATAAAGATGTGAATTGTACCAATTGGAGAATGGTATTAAAATGATTTTGTTTAACTTTTGTCAGCTTTAAATGACACAGGAAAGCAACATTAACTTTCATTCACAGTCTTGCACAAACAACAACATGCTATCAGAACACAGATTGTTACATAGTTCTCTGTTTTTATCTCCTTTAAATATATCAAGAATGGTGTCTTTCTGGGCTGATGAGAGTCCAGACACTCGCAGGCTGCATAGCCTTATCTGAGCACTAAGTGCTTATTTTTGTTGCAGTGTACGGAGGGGAATGGGTGGATGAAACAGATGCCGAACTTTTTACGATATTTAAAACATTCAAGTAATTTAAAATATTTACCGGTAGCACCTTTTCATCACATATTTATCATCATTATATTATCATCATTCCTATGACTGCTTTTGTAACAAAACACAACCTTAATGCATGGGGCATCTAGTACATCTATTACTGTTTATCCGAATACTATACATGTCCGAAATATGTACACTTAAGTTGCCTTACCTGTTTAACTTTAATAATCCAAATTTTCCTTGTTGTTATCTGGTTTAAAAAACCTTATCAAACGTTTGTTAAATCCAGTTAATGCTTTCTCTATTATTGAATCACCATTACTTGTAATTTGAATCGCCAGCTTTGAATTGAACGCAGGTTGAATGTTACACTTACAATACGTCCGCCATTTGCAATGTCGAAGGTCATGACGTAGCAATTTAATACTACTCAGATAATTTATATCTAATCAAGGAAATGTGTTTTCTCAATGTCTATTGTGTAGTTTTAGGACTTGTGAGTATAAAAATGATAACATATACGTTTTTAATGTACGAATGTAACGTTAAATGTTTAAACCAGTCATTGATTGAGAAGTCAAATCGGCCGAAACTTAAAACAGTCTCGAAATACGTCAAGTTGGCGTTTTCGGGAATTGTTTACTCAATTTTAATTGGGATTTTTGTATATTTTCGGCAATTGGGATGGGTTCGGTTCATTTGGGAATGGGTCCGTAGGTCATTGGGAACAGGTCCGTTTACCGGACCCGTCCAAAGAAGGAAAAAAAACACTGTATACACAATCTTATCAGATTATTACATGTATGTTTCACTTCCTTTTTGAAAAGATTGACATACTACATGCATCCTTATACAATAAATAAATTGATTACTATTATATTGCATACAAAGACATAAAAATTCATGGAAGATTAAGTTTTGTATTATATCTCCATCAAATTCATGAAAACTCAGCATAAAGACCACCTTGCTATTAAGACCACTTTTTAAAAGACCCAAAGGTGGTCTTAATAGCGAGGTTTCACTGTATTTGCAGAAAAGTTTGTTCCTCTCTAAAACAAGAGATGTGTTTGTCAGAAACACAATGTTTCCCTACTGCCCCGCTTTAAAGCCATATATTTTACCTTGAAGGATGACCTTGACATTTCACCACTCACAATGTGCAGCCCCATGAGATACACATGCATGCCAGATATCAAGTTGCTATCTTCAATATTGCAAAAGTTATTGCAAAAGTTTAACCAAGGTTGAAGTTTGTGACAGACACATACAATGACAGACAGACACATACAATGACAGACAGACAGGCCAAAAACAATATACCCCCGATCATTCGATCTGAGGCATAACAATTACCAATTGCCTGAATCTGCCAGCATATGAAAAGCAGAGCTTGAACATGGCCTTTAGAGACTGAAGGCAATGTGTCTATTCAAATGAAATAGTGAATTTTAATAATTAGCAGGTAGAATAATCCCCAAGCGTAAAAGGTATTGTCCTCATTCTTCCTAAAAAAGCACCCCATTAAGGAAGTTCTGGTATTTATGCACATCACAGTAACATTTATGATGACAAGTTCATTAGCTGTCAAAAAATTATAAACTGCAGTGTGTAATTATAACACAAAATAGACAAGAACATAACAAGGATGACATTTATTTATTTAACTGCACTTCCTCTGAGTGGTAGTTTAAATTTATATGAGAAGTAGAGCAAGTTACACTGAGTGCTCATTAATTATTAATGTTCTTAAGAGGACCTGTTAAAAAAAAAAATATTTTTAATTTCACATGTCACATATGAAAGACAGACAGATGCATGCTTATATGCTAATACATTTAATCTTTGTGACAGCTGCATGAGCCACATTATGCGGAGAAGGGTCTATATGAGGCCAAAGTAGCTCCAGACCACCCTGTCAGATAATGAGACCATAAAACCTTGTGTGATTTTTAATACCAGACACAAGGTTCCTCCTTAGCAGACTGTGCAGGCTGGGCTGGAGCTATGCTGACCATATAAGAAATACAACTCATTATCACATGACAGATTGTGCAGGCTGGGCTGGAGCTATGCTGACCATTTAAGAAATACAACTCATTATCACATGACAGATTGTGAAGGCTGGGCTGGAGCTATGCTGACCATATATGAAATACAACTCATTATCACATGACAGATTGTGAAGGCTGGGCTGGAGCTTTGCTGACCATATAAGAAATACAACTCATTATCACATGACAGATTGTGCAGGCTGGGCTGGAGCTATGCTGACCATATAAGAAATACAACTCATTATCACATGACAGACTGTGAAGGCTGGGCTGGAGCTATGCTGACCATATAAGAAATACAACTCATTATCACATGACAGATTGTGCAGGCTGGGCTGGAGCTATGCTGACCTTTTAAGAAATACAACCCATTATCACATGACCTGGCTCATATTTTGTAAGAATGTTAAAGGAATGATACAACGTACCACTAAGCAACTTGGTGAGTCGAGTAACATCTACATTGAGATGCTGTATAAGCTCCAGGTCCGAGAGATCTGACTGGTCCTCGCTACATGTTGACAATGTCATCAACCTGAAACAATGTGCAACAAGCTCAGGGCTTTATACCTACCTTTCTGAAGCCAAATAATTTTGTGAAAAAAAAATGTTGCGAATTTTTTTAAATTGTGAAGAAAAACATAAGTCAAGAACTGTTCAAATTAAAAAACAACAACAGTTACACATTGTTTTATAATTGTGAAAATGTTTATTGGGAACTTCCAACATTTGTGAACAACTACCATTCTCTAATATGAAAAAAAATCCCTGAAGGTAAGCCTTGCAGTAAATTGATCTCACCATTACCATGAATGGTCCACAATGAAACAATTTGTCTGTTTATTTTCTGTTTTTTATCCAACATACAAAAACACACAAAAATCCGAAATGACCCACTTACTTGGCTGAGATACGACTGAAGACTGCGTTGAATGCATTGAGACTGAGTGCAAAAAGAACCTTTGATGCAAGACTTTTCAGCTGCAGAACATAGGGTGTGTCATTTTGGAGATTGAGAAACTGAAAAAATAGAAATAAAAAGCTGAAAAATATGCATCTTCCCAGACAAATCTGACCAGTTTCACCACAAATGTTTTTGCACAAATAGTTATTTACAAAAAAATACAGCATACATTTATTTACTTTTATTTGAATAAAATGCAATATAAAGGGTAATAAAAATTATTTGCATAATGTTCATAAATGTTTTGACAATTGTTTATAACTTTCGTTTTAATTGTTAATAATTGTTTGTGGCTAACTTGACATTTGACAAACACATTTTCACTAAATTTCTTTCATTCAACCTAATATGTTTCTAACAGTTCATTTTGCTAATCAAATTGTGGTTTGGGGAATTCAAAAAATTTAAACAATTATTATCTGGAGCACTGTTGAATATTTCAATATAATTTCTTCAGTATGACAAAACAATCTGAATGACAGCAGCGATATAGATAATTTTTTACCCATGTGGGTAAATACCCCCACTTTCCAAAGCATGGGGGTAAATGGTCAGATTTTGCCTTGCTTGAAGGGTAGTTTGCGAAAAGTAAAACAAGAATATAGCCGTGGTACAGACACACTACTTTAATTATGTTAAACAGTGTTTTTTGTTTTTTAACTGTCCTTGGTTTATAGGCAGGCTTCCACCACCTTTAGCCACGGAAAACTTTTTTGCCAACTTCCAACAGTTGTTTTATTAGCATTTAAGTGTGTCCTTTTTGATTTGAAAACAGGAAATCAAATCATTCAGTATTGGCAGTACAATGTTTTTACTCGATACAACTTTTGCCATATAAAAAGAATCAATTTTACTTTCAGATTAGTAATTTGTTTTGGCTTCGAAGAAGCCATGCTGACCTCTTCATGTAATTTAATAAACACATAAGCGCTCGACTGTCTGTTATAAAATCAATACTAAATTTACCATGCGTCTATATGATAAAGAGTATACATACCGACTGGCTAACTATTTCTACAATCCAGCGCACAAATTAGCTCTAATTTTTACGATTACCAGTCTCATATTTTGGCGAAAGACAATCAGCTGTTTATATTTTTTGCTTACATTGTACGCAGAGAATTTACATCATTTGGGTAAGTCCAGATTGGCTTGCTTAAATGTACGCGCGGAAATGATAAATTGAGCGTATCTTGATATTTCTAATGCCTATTTTACGCTGATACGCAGCTTATCTAGAACGCTGTGACAGAGAAGGGAAAATCTTTACAAGGGAGCACAAATTAAATATTTAAACAAACCTTGCAAATTTCAGGTAGCAGCAATTTTACATAGATTGCTTCATCCAGCCTGGAGGTGTCCTTGGGTTGCTGCAATATACATGACATACATAACGATGCTTATACAAGAAGACCATCATAAATGGATGTGACATAAACAAAGTTGTCCTGCAGCTAGGTACAAATTAATAATTGGAATTTTCTTATTCGTAAAAACTACCAAAACTGCTCACAATAGAAAACATACGAAAACAGATTTTTGACTGATTTACACTATCTGATAATTATATGGACTTTTCTTTTTTGCATAGTGTAACAGAGAAAAAACAAGAGCTGTCACCATAAAAGGACTTATGCCCCCTATAAACGCTTGATAGAAGTTATGAGCTTTTTTCGAAACCTAAACTCAGATTTAGAAACCTAAATGAAGGTTATATCTCAAGGGACATAGAAGTTATGAGCATTTTTCAAAACCTAAACGCAGATTTCGAAACCTAAATGCGGACCCTAACTTCAAGGTCAAGGTCACATGGGTCAAAAATTGTGTGCGTATGGAAAGGCTTTGTCCATATACACATGCATACCAAATATGAAGGTTATATCTCAAGGGACATAGAAGTTATGAGCATTTTTCGAAAACCTAAACGCAGATTTTGAAACCTAAACGCGGACTCTAAGTTCAAGGTCAAGGTCACAGGGGTAAAATTTTGTGTGCGTATGGAAAGGCCTTGTCCATATACACATGCATACCAAATATGAAGGTTATATCTCAAGGGACATAGAAGTTATGACCATTTTTCGAAACCTAAACGCAGATTTCGAAACCTAAACGCAGACCCTAAGTTCAAAGTCAAGGTCACAGGGGTAAACATTTGTGTGCGTATGGAAAGGCCTTGTCCATATACACATGCATACCAAATATGAAGGTTATATCTCAAGGGACATAGAAGTTATGAGCATTTTTTGAAACCTAAATGCAGATTTCGAAACCTAAACACGGACCCTAACCATTTTTTGAAACCTAAATGCAGATTTCGAAACCTAAACACGGACCCTAACTTCAAGGTAAAGGTCACAGGGGTAAAAAATTGTGTGCGTATGGAAAGGCCTTGTCCATATACACATGCATACCAAATATGAAGGTTATATCTCAAGGGACATAGAAGTTATGAGCATTTTTCGAAACCTAAACGCAGATTTCGAAACCTAAACGCGGAACCTAAGTTCAAGGTCAAGGTCACAGGGGTAAAATTTTGTGTGCGTATGGAAAGGCCTTGTCCATATACACATGCATACCAAATATGAAGGTTATATCTCAAGGGACATAGAAGTTATGAGCATTTTTCGAAACCTAAACGCAAAGTGTGACGGAAAGACGGACAGGGGGCATAAAAATCTATGCCATTTTTGTCTACTGGAATAATTAGTAAACAAGAGCTGTGTTCGTGAAACACAATGCCCTCTACTGCGCCGCTTTGAAGCCATATATTGTACCTTTGACCTTGAAGGATGACCTTGACCTTTCACCACTCAAAATGTGCAGCTCCATGAGATACGCATGCATGCCAAATATGGAGTTGCTATCTCCAATATTGCAAAATTTGACCTTTGACCTTGACCTTGAAGGATGACCTTGACCTTTCACCACTCAAAATGTGCAACTCCATGAGAAACGCATGCATGCCAAATATCGAGTTGCTATCTTTAATATTGCAAAATTTGACTTTTGACCTTGACCTTGAAGGATGACCTTCACATTTCACCACTAAAAATGTGCAGCTCCATGAGAGACACATGCATGCCAAAAATCAAGTTGCTATCTTCAATATTGCAAAATTTTGACCTTTGACCTTGAAGGATGACCTTGACTTTGACCTTTCACCACTCAAAATGTGAAGCTCCATGTGATACTCATGCATGCCAAATATCAAGTTGATACCTTCAATATTGCAAAATTTGACCTTTGACCTTGAAGGATGACCTTGACCTTTAACCACTCAAAATGTGCAGCTCCATGAGATACGCATGCATGCCAAATATCAAGTTGCTATCTTCAATATTGCAAAATTTGACCTTTGACCTTGAAGGATGACCTTGACTTTTCACCATTCAAAATCTGCAGCTCCGTGAGATATGCATGAATGCCAAATATATAGTTGCTATCTTCAATATTGCAAAATTTGACCTTTGACCTTGACCTTTCACCTTGAAGGATGACCTTGACCTTAACCTTTCACCACTCAAAATGTGCAGCTCCATGAGATACACATGCATGCCAAATATCAAATTGCTATCTTTTATAATATTGCAAAAGTTATGGGCAATGTAAAAGTTTTCGGATGGACGGACAGACGGACTGACTGACGGACGGACTGACGGACGGACAGACAAACTGACAGACTGACTGACGAACAGACGGACGGACAGTTCTAAAACTATATGCCACCCTTCAGGGGCATACAAAAGTTATGGCGAAAGTTAAAGTTTTCGGACGGACGGACAGATGCCATATATTTGACCTTTGACCTTGAAGAATGACCTTGACCTTTCACCTTTCAAAATGTGCAGCTCCATGAGATACACATGCATGCCAAATATCAAGTTGCTATCTTCAATATTGAAAAAGTGATGGCCAATGTTAAAGTTTTCGGACGGACAGACGCCATATATTTGGCATTCGACCTTGAAGGATGACCTTGACCTTCACCTTTCACTACTAAAAATGAGCAGCTCCAGGAGATACACATGCATGCAAAATATCAAGTTGCTATCTTTAATATTGAAAAAGTTATGGCCAATGTTAAAGTTTTCGGACGGACGGACAGACGCCATATATTTGACATTTGACCTTGAAGGATGACCTTGACCTTCACCTTTCACCACTTAAAATGTTCAGCTCCATGAGATACACATGCATGTCAAATATCAAGTTGCTATCTTGATTATTGAAAAAGTTATGGCCAATGTTAAAGATTTCGGACGGACAGACAGACGCCATATATTTGACATTTGACCTTGAAGGATGACCTTGACCTTCACCTTTCACCACTCAAAATGTGCAGCTCCATGAGATGCACATGTACGCCAAATATCAAGTTGCTATGTTCAATATTGAAAAAGTAATGGCCATTAAAGTTTTTGGACGGACGGACGGACTGACATACTGACGGACAGTTCAACTGCTATATGCCACCCTACCGGGGGCATAAAAATAGTTTGTTTGGTCGCTTTGTCAACATATCAATATTTGAGGCGCAGCTGATGTTTTTGCGTGTACTGTTTGTGTAAAGCAGTGTATTTAAATAAAAAGAACAGAATGTACGTTAAGCATTAAAATTATAAATTTTCAAAAAGGGGGGGGGGGAAAGAAAGTACTGTACTTATTTTTCAAATAAAATTTGTGCACTAAAAGTACCATTTATCACATAGCCTGTTAGATTTTCCCCAACTTTCATATAAGTGATGAAACTATGGAAATTTAGTACACGTGTTATCTGATGTAAAAAAGCTCCTGTAAACATATTTGTGCCGAAGCAATAATATACGAAAACCCATGAGGACCAAAAATATATGTATTGTTTGTGAACTTTCGCAAGTTTTCAAATGCAATAATGTCGAAAATATTTAGGTGTTAAAATCGACATGAACCTAGCCAACTTTAACCATAAGTGCTTATGTTTAAAATCTGCTCAGTTGTTTGAGATGTCAACAATACATTAAGTAAATATCCATTTTCTTTTGATCTACATGCAGTTTTACCAGGGTGCAGGATCACATGACTTTGAGGGGTTAACAATTTAACGTAAATGGATATAAACACCTGCAAAGGGGTGGGGTGTTTTTTTCAAATGCATGCCAAATATCAAGTTGCTATCTTCAATATTGAAAAAGTGATGGCCAATGTTAAAGTTTTCGGACGGACAGACGCCATATATTTGGCATTCGACCTTGAAGGATGACCTTGACCTTCACCTTTCACTACTAAAAATGAGCAGCTCCAGGAGATACACATGCATGCAAAATATCAAGTTGCTATCTTTAATATTGAAAAAGTTATGGCCAATGTTAAAGTTTTCGGACGGACGGACAGACGCCATATATTTGACATTTGACCTTGAAGGATGACCTTGACCTTCACCTTTCACCACTTAAAATGTTCAGCTCCATGAGATACACATGCATGTCAAATATCAAGTTGCTATCTTGATTATTGAAAAAGTTATGGCCAATGTTAAAGATTTCGGACGGACAGACAGACGCCATATATTTGACATTTGACCTTGAAGGATGACCTTGACCTTCACCTTTCACCACTCAAAATGTGCAGCTCCATGAGATGCACATGTACGCCAAATATCAAGTTGCTATGTTCAATATTGAAAAAGTAATGGCCATTAAAGTTTTTGGACGGACGGACGGACTGACATACTGACGGACAGTTCAACTGCTATATGCCACCCTACCGGGGGCATAAAAATAGTTTGTTTGGTCGCTTTGTCAACATATCAATATTTGAGGCGCAGCTGATGTTTTTGCGTGTACTGTTTGTGTAAAGCAGTGTATTTAAATAAAAAGAACAGAATGTACGTTAAGCATTAAAATTATAAATTTTCAAAAAGGGGGGGGGGGGAAAGAAAGTACTGTACTTATTTTTCAAATAAAATTTGTGCACTAAAAGTACCATTTATCACATAGCCTGTTAGATTTTCCCCAACTTTCATATAAGTGATGAAACTATGGAAATTTAGTACACGTGTTATCTGATGTAAAAAAGCTCCTGTAAACATATTTGTGCCGAAGCAATAATATACGAAAACCCATGAGGACCAAAAATATATGTATTGTTTGTGAACTTTCGCAAGTTTTCAAATGCAATAATGTCGAAAATATTTAGGTGTTAAAATCGACATGAACCTAGCCAACTTTAACCATAAGTGCTTATGTTTAAAATCTGCTCAGTTGTTTGAGATGTCAACAATACATTAAGTAAATATCCATTTTCTTTTGATCTACATGCAGTTTTACCAGGGTGCAGGATCACATGACTTTGAGGGGTTAACAATTTAACGTAAATGGATATAAACACCTGCAAAGGGGTGGGGTGTTTTTTTCAAATAACTTTTTTAAACAATTTTGTTTAAGAAATATCAACCAGTGCATAAAACATACTTTTTAATGCTGTTTATGGCAATGTGAAACATGTCAGAGCAGCGGTTTTCCTTGTCCAATTGGGAAAAGTACCCGTACCGGTCCAATTGGGAAAAATCGAGTCGTGAAAACCTCAAAATTGGGAAAAATCGAGTCGTGAAAACCTCAAATTGGGAAATTGGTGTATTTGATTTTTTGCTCCCAAATACTTTAAAATTAATAACCAAGTGTTTTCAAGCTGTCAATGTTATATAAATCTAGGTTCAAGCTATAGAGCTGCAAAGGGAAACTAACTAAATGTTGCTTAAGAAAAAAAAAAAAAAAAAAAATTTTTTTTTTTTTTTTATTTACCTTTAATTGGGAATTTAAGGACAGCAATGGGGAAAATTGTATTTTTTTCGTAATTGGGAAAGTGCCGTTTACCGGTACTTTATAAAGAAGGAGGAAAATCGCTGCAAAGTTACTTTATTTTGATTGAATATTCCTGAGTTCTTTGCCAAAAAAGTGATGTATACAGCATTCATGTACACTGTAATGTTTATATCATTTTCTCAACCTGTCAAAATTTTGGAACCAATTTCAGACTTATTGAAGGATTTATTCTCATATCTTAAGATATCGGCACAAACTGCAACCAAAACCATCTTTTATGCACTTACGATTTTTGCAAATGTATTTCAATAACTTGGGATATTTGCACACAAAAAGTTCTTACTGGTGTGTTTACATTCTGCCCAGCCCATGTTTAAACCACTGTGAACCCTGTTAATCCTGCATCCTGATAAGATGACTTTCATTTGATTGGTTTTGACAATTAAAGAAATGAGTGCCCCCATATTTGATTGTTAAGAAACATCACATTTCCAATATCAAGAAGTATATATTTTACCAAAATGACTGCCCAATATAACTAATGAAAGGTTTTCATAAAAAATTATTTAACTTTAAATCGCAACACGTTTATTCTCATTTTTATAGTATTTGCCAGCAAAAAACACACAACCGTTTCCAGATTTAATTAAAAAGAACGGGATTTTTTCAAATCCAAAGGACTTCGGCCCCATTCCCCAAAAGGTGGAAAAACACTATATATATCGAAGTCATGAGGTCAAACTGACTTCTGTCGCGGTTTATAATCAGGATACTTACTGAGTTGAGAACTTTTACCAAGGTATCAAGGATGATCAGCTGTGACTCAAAGTAGTTCCTCTCTGCCTCCTGACCAATGATGCGCTACAAATACACAAACAATGAACTGCAGTCCTTTAGCAGTAAAACATCACTAAAACATTCAGATACTTTTTTCACATCTAACACCACAACTTATTATATACTTGACAGGTCTTTTCCTTGGGTTTTTAATCCCTAAGGTGCCAAAGTGCTCAGTTTCAGATCAGGTGTCCCCTGTTCCTAAATTTTAAACTGTAATATTTTCTGCTGGTTTTAGTTCTGAAGTTCTGTAGAAATTATTGGCAGATAATCTATTAGAAAGGCCAACTTTTTTGTCAGTTACATGTAATTATTAATTTGAAATATAATTTCAATTCCCAATATTTATAATTACTTTGTTCGGTCTTAAATGTAAGTTATCCCAAGGTATTTGCTAATTCCGACATACTTGACACAGTTTCAACTTGCCAAAATTCATCATAAGTTATCCCATGTATTTGATTTCTACAAACTCATCTTTGGAAAAAGGGAAGTCAAGATGCTTCATTTAAATGGATCATCAGATCATTTTCACAAGTCTTAACATGAATGCCATTCTTGCTGGACTGGCAACTGAAGATTTCAACAAGACTGAATTTATTTGAAGGTAAACTGAGCTTTGGCGAGTGGCAGTTTGTTGCCCAGGCCAGAAGGGAAGCGAAAGTAACAAAAATAGTACAAGGTGATTTTTCTTGAAAACGAACAGTTCTTTTACAGTTCATGTATACCTGTAAAATTTAATTGTGTTGGTCTGTCAAACATTACTTTAATATGTTCATGCAATTCATATTTGTTAACAATTTGTAGAAGTTCATCAAAATTGATCATGATTACCATCAAGAAGCATGGGTAAATTACATGCAACAAAACAAGATCAATAGTGTCTGAGATAGGGGAATAGTAAACAGAGGGAGTGAAATCAAGAATGCCAGTGGAAAAAGACTTTTACTGCAATTGTTAATGTGAACCTGGAAATTACTGTATTCTCTGCTATAAGAAAGAAAATGTCAAGGACACTTGATTAACCTACTAGAGTCTATCTTGAAAACAAATATCAATACTTAATCACAAAATTTCACTTGCTTTAGCTGTTTGAACATTAGAATTCTGACATAGCCTGCAGACTTTGCTGTGCAATGTTACTCGCAGCTAGTGTGGTACAATTGTATAGCTTTTAATAACACTGCATATAAAAGCCAGTATTATATTTAATACTTTTCAATCCAGTCTGGTACTGTTTTTAAATACATGTAATTTGCTTATTCCAGTACCGTAATAGTTTTCTGACACTTAAAAGTAATTTTTTTAAATGTGTGTCCGCAAATTTAGATACAAAAAAACATTTTTAAAATACAGGTGTCTGAAAATGTAGAGACTTAGACACATGTCTTTGAAAATGTAGAGACATTCCATTAAAAAATTAAAATATTGCAATGATGATCTAATACGGCAATATCAGTTGTATCAAATAATAACACTTGTAAAATACCACACTGTTTACATGTAATTTACTTTACATTTCTTTTATCACTTTAAGCTGTTGGTAGAAACAATTGTCTATTACCAGTATATATAATTATTTATTTACCCAAGTATGCAAATGTAATGGTCCATGGCCTTAAGTGATTCGTCTGTCATGTTTAATGACCTTAATCAGATTGTAAAAACGTATGATCAAGTGTCACCTGATATGTGCGACAGGTAAAAATTCTGGTGACTTGAAGATAGTATTGTAAAATCAACTGTCCATTGCAATGATGATCTAATACGGCAATATCAGTTGTATCAAATAATAACACTTGTAAAATACCACACTGTTTACATGTAGTTTACTTTACATTTCTTTTATCACTTTAAGCTGTTGGTAGAAACAATTGTCTATTACCAGTATATATAATTATTTATTTACCCAAGTATGCAAATGTAATGGTCCATGGCCTTAAGTGATTCGTCTGTCATGTTCAATGACCTTAATCAGATTGTAAAAACGTATTATCAAGTGTCACCTGATAAGCGCGACAGGTAAAAATTCTGGTGACTTGAAGATAGTATTGTAAAATCAACTGTCCGAAAAGTAAGTCAGTAATTATGAATTAAGAGTCATGAAAAATAATTATTTTGCTAAAAACAGAGGTGTGAATAAGTGTCCGAAAAAGTAGAGTATGTGTAATTATGGTATATCTTAGTCTATCAAGTACAAATTAGTTGTTTACGTCTAGTCTATTCAGCTGCTATTGATGTAACTTTTTCAAAAACATGTATAATTTTAAAAGATTGTGACATTTTGTGCGTTTACAAGCACAGACATACAGCAAATGAGGGAACAGGACCAGCAACAATGAATAATTGTAAGAAATACTTATAAATCAAAATAACTTGTATTTAAAGGATAAAGTTTTGACTTGATGCAGTTTCAAACTCAGTTGTTAAAAGGGTTCAGTAACTGTAGTTTAACCACCTAAATTTAAATTTAGTATAAACTCTTGTGCAAACACACTGTGTTTCATTACAAATCACAGCCTTAATTCAATCTTATCTTGTTTAAGTCAAGTTCACCAACATTGAAAGATAACCATTGATAAAATTGCACTATATTTTTGCTTTTATCATTAATTGTAAGGCCCCTTCAGGGGTGATGTGTCCAAATATGAAATGAATTAGCAAAATTATGTATTTTATTAATTTAATCAAGGCTTAAAACTAATCCCTCTGCACATAAATAAAGATCAGTTAGAATTAGTTACTACAAGCAGATCTGCTCACAACAATATTCTAATACTTAATTGCAATTTCCAGTAATAAGAAAATTTGTTGAATTGATATCCCACACCAATTAAATTTGTTTATAAATGGATGGTTGCAAATCCCTTGATATTAAGCATAATACTAAAACAATAATTAAGTGCGGGTAATTGCTTTTATGAATTGCTATTCTCCTCGTTGATATCCATACACCCATGATAAAGTTTCATGTTGAAATCTTGTAGCAAATCTGAGATATAGCCCTGAAAAGATTACATCGTACAAAAAAAACAAAGGGCAATAACTCTTATTTAAGAAAGTGAAGGGTTATGGTTCCAAGCAGGGCACTTCTCCTCATTGACATCAATACATCAATCAAGTTTCATGTTGAAGTCTTGTACAGCGATTTTCCTTGTCCAATTGGGAAAAGTACCCGTACCGGTCCGATTGGGAAAAATTGAGTCGTGAAAACCTCAAAATTGGGAAAAATCGAGTCGTGAAATCCTGAAATTGGGAAAATAGCGTCGTGAAGTTTGGGTCTTATTGAATACATCATACAGTTCATACTTAATTGAACATACCCATTTAAATAATCATTTGCAGGCATGCCTTAATGACCATTTAGTTATAAAGTTTATATAAATAACAAAATATTATAAAGAACACACCAAATCAATTACTAGTTGTTTTAATCTCTTTTAAAGCAATGTCTCTCTCTTTCATTTTTGTGAAAATTTCAACAATCTTTGACGTTTGATCATCACTCAGTTGCTTGCATCCCTCCCTGCACAGCATCATTATTGCTGTCAATGTGTCCTGTGATAGATGGTTCCGATTGGTTTTTTGGCATAATATTTGCTATTATGACTCATTTCAAACTACGATAAGGTTACAAACCGACGTAAAACAGTACGCTGGCTGCCTGGCAAAAGAACCGGAAACAGTAACAACTCTATTGATTGAATGCGCTGAATAATAAAACCCGAAATTAATCGAGCGCGTGGTTACACACAACTATACGATTTTCTTTGTTCGCTCGCCGAAAGTTGGTTTTTTTTACGAATCTTTCTTTCGTTTTGAGAAAAAATTCGGACGCTGATTGGGATTTTTCCAGATGCCGATTGGGAATTTGGGAATTTTCGCTCGATTGGGAAAGTACCGTTTTGGGAATTTGGGAATTTTCGTTCGATTGGGAAAGTACCGTTTACCGGTACTTTATAAAGAAGGAGGAAAATCGCTGAATACATCAACTTAACTTTTCTCTTGGAATAAAAACTGATGAAGAACAGGCTGTACGTAGCGTCAAAATTTCACTCAAGTGATACATTTGGCATCAGGTTATGCTTGGTAAGACCGTGACTACACTTATACCATATATGTTGTGTTTTATTAAACTATCTATCCACTAGCAAGAACAAAGATTCAAAATTAATATTATAGATAAGGTGAATTTGCTACACAATCATGAGATGTTTAGCATGATTTACACTAGTTAGTGGAAAGCATAATGTATTGTAAACATTATACAATGAGTAGACCAGAAAGCCATGAAAAACTAACTGATCACATTTATGTGTGTATGCCACATTTTGCAGAAAATGAACACATGTCAGAGCCTCCTGACAATATACAAACAGATTCAAATGTTTAAAAAGAATAATTCTAAATTGTACTTGAGTTGACAATGATTAATTATTTATGTTTATTTTGCAAAAACTAATTAAAGTTTTTCCAACTGTTTGATGGAGACTAAATTCTGTGGCTGTTCATTTGAACTCGTTATTTCAAAAAGGCCTTGAGCTTTACATGTATTCTCTTATCAAAGAAAGTTTTATTTTAATCTTTAAAACCAGTAGGGCTTGTTTTATCAGAGTAAGGGAGTACAAGCTCATGAGTGACATACTTTAGCTATATGATTGATAACTCAAGGAATGGATATGTAATTACATGTACATTTCATGTCATCTTCACTTAGTGAGTAAAACTACTGTCAAATACATTACAAACATTCTTAACTGAAAATCAAATTGACCAATTTGAGAATGAGGTCAATAACCTGACAATATCAATTTAACTTGATAAGTGAACATCAGAGGAAATACTTTAAGGATCACCTGATCAACACAACATACAATGGATCGATCTAATAAATATCATTCAAATAAAAAAGTGGAATTACGTGCTCTCAACTTCAGTGAGTTATTTTTTTCTCTTTTATTAGGGAAAGTATATGTTTTTGCAATCCTGTTTAACTATGAGTATAATGTCACTGTGTATTTACAGTACACACATCTATCAACACTACATGTATCTAACAGAAATGTAGTTGCACTGGTTTTATGTATGTGTGTAACCCAAAGAAGTCTTTTTAGAAACTCTGCAAAATATTTATATGCACATTAAAGTTCTTCGACGAGAGCAGTGATAATTAACTAAGTCATAAGCCATTGCATCTAGACGCATCAAAGTGAACTATTCTTGTTTTCACATGTTTTCTTTAACAATTATGTTCTCAAATACTTTTTTACCCAATGGGACCTAAAAATACCCAATGGAATGTTTCCAAAAAAGTCTTAAGATTTTGTTTATCTCCAATTCCGCTGAATAAGATCAACCTAGGATAATATAATACCTACAACACTTATATTCTGAATTTTTAGCAAAATAACAACACTTGTTTCTCAATTTTAGTCAAAACAACCAAATGTTCTCAATCTAAAGGGACCAGGCCCCATTCCAAAAAATGGTGAAAAAAACACTGCAACATAATAAGGATTTAATTTAACAATTATTTAGCCAACACAGAATGGCAGAGGGCCCCAATTCCATTTGTGTACCCCACGATTTTAAAACAATTGGAACAATTAAGTCAACAGTTATAAATCTAACTATCTGATGATTTTTCAATACAAAGGTAAACCAGCAGTTTTAAGCACTCTGTCAATTTTTCTGTCCGGCTATTCCTTCCTATCAGTGATTTTTTTGCCCAAAATTACAGCCTCTAATAGGCTGTTTCCCAAATGCAAAAACTTAACAAGGGACAAAATTGTCACAAAACCAGGTTTTCAATTTGAAAAAAAGTCTGATAAAGGGAGACAATTTAAACTGTGCATGGTTACCCCCGTTGTGTTAAATTCATTCTATTTTTACTCCTGGCAACCTTGATTTCAATTTGAAAAAAAAAGTCTGATAAAGAGAGACAACTCAAAATCAAAATGTGTATTGTAACTGATTGTTTATAGTAACCCCCCTTGTGTCAAAATCAATCTATTTTTAGTTGTGGCGACCTTGACCTTGGAAATATTGAAGTAATTCTTTCGCACGACACGCCGTCCAATGATTGTGAACAAATATGCCAAATGATTTTAAAACCTCACAATGAATGACATAGCTATGGCCTGGACAAGCTCATTTATCGCCATTTTTTATCTTAGAACTCAAAGTGAGACCTTGACCTTGGAGATATCGACGTAATTCTTTCACACAACACACCGTTCAATGATGGTAAACAAAATTGCCACATGATTTTAAAATCTCACAATAAATGACAAAGTTATGGCCTGGACAAGCATTTGACCTTTGAACTCCAAGTGTGACCTTGACCTAAGGAGATATCAACGTACTTTTTTCACACAACAACCGTCCCATGATGGTGAACAAAGTACCAAGTCATTTTAAAAATCTAATGACACCATGACCTAGTTTTGGACCCGGCATGACCCATATTCAAAATTGACCTAGACATCATCTAGATACAACTTGTGACCAAGTTTGGTGAAGATCGGATTAAATTTCGGAACAGACCGACAGACAGACTGACCAACAAAGTGACTCCTATATAGCCTGACTTACCGAAATTAATAGATTGACACATTTGCCAATACTTACAGTGTTGTTGACAGACTGCAGAGTTTTAGTCAAACCATTGATGACCTCCCTAAATTTGTATCGTGAAACGTTGATCAAACACTCTTTATTTTGTTCCACATTCTGAATTGCTTGTGTTGTGTGCAACCCTGTCTTTATAGGCAACTGAAATAAACATGTATATTTTTTATACATAATCTTAATTGAAATTCTTTAACAAACAAAAAAAATATATAGATATTATAGTATTTTTGTTACTGGACTGTTTATATTACATTTGTGCAAACATTTTACTATTGATTTTTTTTAAATCTTTATTTAATTACATGCACATTTCTTTCATTATAAAACTTAACAAGCATCTACAAAAATGTTCGATCACATTAAAATTACTTACAGATGAATAAATCATCTGAATGGTTATATTATGCAGGGCTTTTTTCCTTCTTTGGCAAGCCCCCCAAGCAAAAGTCCTCTTTCCCTAAACAGAATTCCTTTAAAATGATGCAATTTACTGCAAATGTCAAGCTTACTTTGAGAAAAAATCCCCTTTTTTCAACTTGTGTGGATATTTTTTTCCCTAAAATGGAAGGCTGGGCTCTTTCCCCAAATCAAGAAAAAAGCCCTGTTATAAACACTTCTTTTTTTAATATGTATTTCATTCATTAATATTTAACATGATAATTTAAGTTACAAGCTTTTTGTGTATAATTTATTAAGTACATTTGACTTGTACTATTAAATGCCTTATACAGCTGTCGAAAAGCCTATCCTATTTGGATAATGGCCAGGTATTTAATTGTTCCTAATACATGCTATAGGTCAAGGTTAAAAGTAAAGCTCTGCTTTCATGAATGAAATAAACAGCTTTTTGACACTTGGCACAGTCAATAATGTGCCCACTGGGTTATGACAGTGGAAATTCATTGACATGGCAGGTGCCCGTTAGCGCATGACGATCAATCAACCGCAAACAGCTGATGGGGCGCCAGACAGTGGACACTACGATAAAATATGCAGAAATAAAATTATGCTAATAACATTACATGTAACGTACCATACGTTACAGGTACAGCCTGAAATTATAATGAATAAGGTTAAGAGAATAGTCTCAAGTAAACAAAAATTGCAAACTGCGTCTAAATTAAGCGCTTCCCACGCCTATGGCTAACCTGTAACACAAATTCATTCATAAATTTTCGATCGAGCCCTTTCGCGATTTGTAGTTGACAACTCGCGATATTTAAACAACACCTAAATAAATGCTAAAAGACCATACCTGGGCATCAAATCTGTTTATTAACGACTGAACCCATTCGCCTGGCTTTTGTGTAGCCATATTATTCTTTCAATGATTACCCAGCGCTGTTAACATTCGTCATCCGCCATTTTGCTTAAATATTTTGATAATCGAGCGCATGCGCGTCAGAATATAAATTAGCTTATTTCCATAGAAGTTTCGAAGGCTTACACATTTATGTTCAAACGTTGTCATATATAACATTTTATGTGTTTTATGGGTTTTAATAACGTCAAATTAATTGTTTGTGTGTAATTAAACTTAATGTCTTTACTTTTGCGTTATGCATTTAAGCTTGGAAAAGAAATGTATCCCTGCATCTGCACGTGTACATAGATCTCGAGCAGAAATATCCAATACAGTAATCTTCTAATTATAATAAAAAAGCAGATTTAAGACAGAAATCTGAAGATTCCTTTAAACACGATAAATTGAAAAACAATCAAACTGTGTTGTGAATGTTTATCTAAGGTCTGTGATTAATAAATCTTTAGTAGGCCGAACATTCATGACATGTACCGAAACAGTTAGGCCTAACGTGTGTCCGTTTGTGTGTGTATCTGATTATCGCCAGCACTTAAAACAAATTTCCTGAGGCACGTCGAATAATTTTTAGACGACCATCGACCAAATTCATATGCACTGAATATAGGTTTATTAAAATGTGTATACGCAATATTAATTAAACACGGAGCAAACGCGTTATATCCCGCTTGTTGTTTTCTATATAGTATACATCATGTTCTTTTGTCTTCCCACTCTACACCCTCCTTAACCTGCCTTCCTGCATTCCTAGTATCCCCCTTTCTCTCATTCGTCCCTCCCCCACCCCCACCGCTCTGCCCTATTCTTCCAGCTTCGTTTGTTAACTAATTCATTTCATCCGTTCGTTCCTTCAATGCTCCCGTTGCTTTTGCATTCCGTCCTTCAATGTTGTCACCTTTTCAATCGCCCCTTTATTCGTAAACAATGTAAAGCTTACTATATAATGAGAGAGTACTAATAATGTGATTTGTTCTTAAATCGAGACGTTCTCATATTATGTTAAAGTTAACGATTATTTGCATGTATCTGCAATCCATATTGTTTTATACTTTGGGGCCTCAACGCGTCGTGAGGTTACCAGATTTATATTTACTTGGGGTTAGTAGGTCTTCGAATTAGTCTTCGATTTATCGTTCTTAGAAGGAGAACAAGTTTGCAGGGCCGTACCCAGAAAATATTGACTGGGTGGCCCTAAGGGGGAGGGTGTGGGAGGGGTTGCCCCTCCCGAATCGATTTTTTTTTTATTAGGCACTGTTCAAAGTGATTTTAAATGCGAATAAAAACCTTATTTTGTGCTATACATTTATGGTATATAACAAGTAAATCAGCACCTTTCTTAAGTCTAAAGCTTTAACCATTGGTGTGAAATTCACGAGTGTAGGACACTAGCCCTCTCGGACATTAGCCCCTAGGACAAAAGCCACTTATGACATTAGCCCCTTAGAACATTTGCCCCTTAGGACAAAAGCCCCTACCTATTTTTAAATTCATTTTTAGGCATTTAATTTTATCTTTTTTAAAATTAAATGCAATTAAAAGGTATAAAATGATATACATATCAAGATGACATTATAAGATGTTTAGTAACAAACAGAGCTCTTAGTATAGGTATATAAAACCATGTTTTACTTTAAATATGCAATTTTCATTGTATCTTGAAGTTAAAGAAGAAACAAAAATATGAACACCCTTCAAAGTAAAAAATACTTCATAGTTAATTGGCCCCATTCCTAATCTCAAAACGTATACATTTTCCCTATATATAATGGGGGCTAATGTCCGAGAGGGCTTATGTCCGTACCCCAAAATTCACACACATGTTTAAAGCTATAGATTTCAAAAATGTATGATGTTTTATGGAGAAGAAAAAGCAACCTTTGAAACTAAAAAAACCTTTATTAAGAAATGTAACATGAAGTATGACTCTAGAGGTTTGATTTCAAAGAGAAAATACTAGTATGGTTATATGTCAGTAACTAACATATAACATACTAGTATTTCCTCTTTGAAACCAAACCTCCTCTAAAGTTTCAAAGTCAATAAATATTTAAATGTTTATCATCTAAAACACAGTTTTCACAGAAATGTATCATAAAGTATGACTCTAGTGGAGATTTGAATTCAAAGAGAAAATACTAAAATCGTTCAGACCTACGACCTTCCGTCCATTTGCTGTTTCTCTTTCCTTCGCCAATTACGTGTTACACCAACCATCTATGGATGAAGCATTGAGCGCAACGGGTAATTGACAGATTGGGGATGTGTGTACAAGGTGATAAGAAAGCGTAGCCTAGGGGCTTATCTACACTGGTGAGTGAATTAGCGCTAACCCCCTTGTGTATCAGGGGCAATAAAACACATCCGCGCATTTGTATTGCGGGGAAGTGTACTGTGGGCCCTTTCATGTGAGAAAAATTTGCATTAGGCCCATTATTAAAAAATCATAACTCGACAGCCAGCTGGGGGGGGGGGGGGCCGAGCCCCTGGGTACGGGCCTGGTTTGTCCTCGACGAAACCATCAACGTGACAGCAGTATGTTTTTATAACGTGATCTCTTGTTGACCACTCGTTCATAACGATATGCATGCAGGTGATGCCGGTGAAAAACTGGTATCCTGTTTGAACGCTGACACGTGCTTACTCGGCAATTTGTAAGACAACTATACCGTTCGCCCGTTGTCCCAAATTTCAATTCTAAACTATCGGATGTCGTTTTACTTTATTTTTGTTGGGTTGCGTGATCGAGCGTCATGATGTGCGCAGCTTTGATTTTCGCGCGTCGTCCTTAAAATTAAGGGCGATATACTACTCTTCTGCTGAACGAATTCCGTTCGGTAAAAATATCAATTAATTTACTTTGTGAATTAGTTTCGGGGAATTTTGAAGAAATTATTCTTTTTTGCAAATGATTTTGTCACCAAGCGGTATATGTGACGTCATTTTTGATTACCTCGTGAAGTGATAATTGCCCCGCTTCAGCATTTAAAGGGACCTTTCACAATTTGGTAGTTTGACAAAATTGAAAAAAAAATGTTTCAGATTCGCGAATTTTCGTTGTAATTATGATATTTACGAGGAAACATAATACTGCACATTTACCATGCTCTAGCATATCCATTATATGCATCTTTTGACGATTTTAAAACGTAATATTTATATAGCGTAACACACAAGAAACGATGGAATAATTTGGAGAGTTCTATTGTTAAGTTTATAATTTGTGACATAACAAGGTTTACTTATACATGATATAAAGGACGTCACATACGAGCACAAATGTAACATTGCAGTACAACATCCATTATAAAAAAGCCATTGATTAAATGCTTTATATTGATATATGTAAACATTGGATCTAAAAAGCTCAAGTAAAAAATCAACAATAACATTAAATAGAAATGGCGCGGCAGAGGCCGACGCGTATCCGCACGCCGCATGTTTGACCCAGGGGCGCCCCAGGGTTGGTCATGGGGCCATGCATAATTGAGATTGACCTTATTGTCATATTGTCATTATAGAAGTTTAGTATCAATAAGAAGTGAATCGGTGTAGAAAGGAAGAAATTATAGTAACAGGCAATTTTGGGTGGGTGTGGTCTATTTGGGCGGGGCGCCCCAGGGTTGGTAATGGGGCCATGCATAGTTGAGATTGACCGTATTGTCATAAGAGACTTTACAGTATCAATTTTGAAGTAAATCGGTGTAGAAATGAAGAAGTAAAATGAGTGAAAATCTTTGACCCGGCCCCACCCCAACCCCCATTACTTTTGACCCAGGGGTCAGATCAAAATTCCAAATAGTGCAGAGTCGCACATATGCTCATAGCTACCATGTGTGTAAGTTTCAAGGTTCTTGTGCTAATAGTGTAGGAGGAGATAGTGGCCAGGACGGACGGACGGACAGACGGACAACCGGACAGACGGCGGAAATAACCACAATATTATTTTTAAATAATTTTAAAAAGCGTGGGGATAAAAATGAAAATAAAGTAACTCTCAACAGGGCTCGAACCACTGACCCATGTAGTCCTCAGGATTAAAAGTCTACCACTTAGACAACTCGGCCATCCGTGCTCATACAATAATAGAAGTATTTGTTACTGTATATAAGCGATCCTTGTAGTTTCACAAAATATAACGACAACAACAGAACTCTCCAAATTATGCAATCGTTTCGCGTTGCAACGCTTTATAATTTTCAGGTTTTTAAATCGTCAAAAGATGCACATAATTACTATTATAGAGCATGGTAAATGTTCAGTATTACTGTTTCCTCACTAATATCATCACTTAAACGAAAATTTGCGAATCTGATACATTTTGTAATTTTGTAAATTAACCAAAACGTGAAAAGGCCCATTTAAACATTAGACTTTAACTGTAAGGGTCAGTGGTTCGAGCCCAGGAGTAATTTTTTTCTTTCTTAAATTTCATTCTCGTTTTATACTGTATATACACTTGGAGACTTTTCTAACGCAACACGTATCCAAATCAATATAGCTCCCTTATTAAGAACGGCTTTTGTTGAAATTTGGACTCAGACTAATTAAACACATATCTAATACTTCATGTAAATTTAATTGAAATTGATCAAAATTCTCAAAATTGTACATCGTAAAATAATAATGTGAAAAGTAAAACGGATTAACTTACACGTCTTCATGACCGACCGGCTTGCAACATTTCTCTCATAAATATGTATACGAGTCATGTTTTTCTAATTAATTTTATGCTTTCATAGGGTAAAAACCCACCGAGAATGATGACATTGAAATTAAATTGGAATTGTTTAGCGTTGTACAACACTTGGTGACTTTTCGAACGCAGCATTTTTCAAACTTAAATATTACACCTATGAGTAAATATTTTTATTTACAATTATACATGCGATCATTTGACCACAGTATGTGCAAGCAAAAGATAAAATCATTCATCCGTGACGATCGGATGCTTCAGCAAGTGGGGAAGGTAGCCTGCAACATGCCGAATGCGCTGTTGCGCTCCTGTAATTTTATATGAGACAATTTGATTTTTAAATTAATTTAATGTTTTCCTGGTGTATCAACCCACCTTAAATGAAGAAATTGAAATAAAATTAGAATTATATCGCGTTTCCAATTTTCACGTGCAAAAAGATGAAACCACACCTACCCTACATACAAAAGCGCCCGATTGTCACGGATGAATGATTTTAACTTTTCTTGCACATAATCTAGTAAAATAATCACATTGCAATTTTAAATCAAAATCGTAACTCATTATTGAGATATTCAAGTTGGAAATGTGTTGCGTTAGAAAAGTCTCCACGTGTAATATATTCCAATGTTTGCATTTATCTATTTAAAGCATCAAAGCGTGAAATGGCAAACTTTAAATTTGGCAAAATATGTGACAATTTCTCTTAAAGCTCTGCAAGTACATTAGTTTCTGCTCGGTTTTAACAAAACAAAGCTCTTTCTACGAGGTAAAGTGAGCACTGTGCCAGGTATTTAATATTCGTGTCATCACATCTATAATTTCTACTGTTATTCGACGAAAATAATGCGATATGACACCAAGCACAAGTTTCAAATAAAAATAATGTGCTTCGAATGAGCGAAAATACGATAGATCTGACAAATATTTTTTTTAACTGTGATGCTCACTTTTCCTCGTATCAAGAGTTTGATTTGGTCAAGATCGATTACAACTGAAGATACTGCAAATTTTGCTTTACGCGCTAGCTCAAAAATACCATGCGCTATGTCCACACTATGACACTGGTGCAAAAACAAGTAAAATTATTGTGATTGTCGTTAGTTTTCTTACTTTTTTCCAAATGTTTTTTTTCTTTCGCGTATATATGATTGTTTAGTAAAAAAAAGGGAAGAAGAAAGTTTTTGAAGTGTGTTAATACTGTTTTTAATATTCTGTTTATCTAGTATCTGTAATTTCTCTATTTATTCATTCTATTCATTTAACAATCACGAGGTTTGCTTGCTTATTTATCTTATTTAATGTACACAGAGAATGACTCCATATCGGTATTTCCTTTCGGTATTATTTAATATTGCTTTAACATGAGAAGTATAAAAGAATATGTTACATGTCGACACGGAGCGTATATTGACTCATCTAGAGTCCGTGATGTCGATCACTATATGCACAACTAGCTAAATACTCTTAACTCTTCTCTCAAAAGGACTTATAATATACCATTAGATTTTTTTTATTCGTCAACGGTTTTTGTCAAAATTTGTAAATTAGACAATCATTCCAAAGTCAAATAGAGCTCTACGATAGTTTTTATTTGAATTTATGAATCATCATTAAACAAGCAATATCAATCACGAATAAAGTCACACCGTATAGCAATAGGAAGATATTTATTTTCAGTGGACGTTTTTAAATTATTCACAATCGAATATGCACTGAACACTTGTCCATGGCCGACTGCTAAGTATCATGTCTGTCCACCAATTTCTCTGCTGATTGATTGATGACAAATTTCTCTCGCCCAGAACCCAACCCGTAATACAAGCTGAATGCCAATGAAATGTTAACCCATTCACGAATACGGATCTATTGTTGAAGGCTACAAATAGTTGAAGGTCAGGCTAAAAAACAAACATGTTACTCTCGTCACAACATGTTTTGTAATTTAGTATGAGGTTATGTTGAGTAATGTTGAGAATTGTCAGCGCAGAATTTGGTACACGGGCTTCTCACCTAGGTAACCCGGGTTCAATCCCCGTGCTCGGCAGCATGTGAGTTTGGTTGGTGGTCACCATACCGGACAAGTTGTATTTCCTTAGGATACTCCGGCTTCCTGTTATGAACAAGACCACACGAAATTTGAAAAAATATTTCAGTAAAATGTAGTTCTGGCTACCATAACTTTAAAAGTCGCTTTTTATGATTTTTGACTGGCGCGACATTAAAAGTCTGTCAATACTATATAAACTGTACGATGAAGTTTCTTTAGCTAAATAAAATGCTAATAGTAATAGCTGGCAAATGCAGCTATGATATAAAAGTCGTCTCAACTTTCATGAGTCAAGTAATTTAAATGGTTATGGTCACACTTTGGGTACACATAATCAAAAATCTATACACGTCAAAGACACCCGATAGAACTTGACAAAAAGCAGCCTTAGGCGCGGAAGAAGCTCAAAAACTTCGAAATAAATGCAAACACTCAGTGTGTTGCCTAACCTTTGATAATCTATGTTGCTGGACGTTTATTAAAATCTGATTTAATCGTTTCTACGATACAGACGCGACACTTCCTAGCTGAAGAAATGCTTAAGAAATAATCTCGTGACTTTGAGTCAAATCCATGTTTCTTACATTGTTAGAATTTTATTATTAAGAGAGAACAGCAATGTAGCAACGCTGTAACGTACTTCAAATGTTAACATACAATGTCAACATACGATTCAAATTTATCACCTCCATTTGACGACTTAGTCCAGCTGACTGACATGGAAGTTGCTGTTTCAGATGAACAGCCCATTGTAAACGATTCTGGGCGAAATACTATGGAGACGCCGGATGTCACAGTTGTGTCTCCCACTGATGATCCAAATCACATCAGTAAAGCAAGGGGATATGTTATAGTTCTAATTCTTTTCTTGATAAACTTGCTGAACTACATGGATCGTTTCACAATTGCAGGTATATGCTTTAATTATAATATGATTATAGATGCTACCTAATTTACGGGCAAAAGCTTTTTAATTTTTTTTGATAACCATGTATTTTAAAAAAATATATGGACGTGATTGTGTTCAAAATATTATAATTGTTGCAATTATTAAGTAACGCATAAAAAAAATCAATCTTAAACGAGTTACATGTTTTAAGTTTAAAGATCTAGCATATTATTAATTTTTTTTTTCTAGCCACAGGAATTTAAAGCTGGTTCGGTGGATGTGGTATAGTGGATGTGGTGTCTGCTAACTGGCTTATTCACTAGGACTGGGAGGTCTCTGTATTGATCCCTTAAGTGGGAGCATTCTTATGATAACCCTAAAAACATACTATGGCGTACCATTTGTGTTGAAAGTCAAGAAGACCTACAAGGTAAAAAGAGAAATGTACATCGAAGTACAATAATTGTATGTCGACATACAAATATAAAATACACTTCGAAGTATATATTTGTACGTCAAAGTACAATTTGTACTTCTACATACATGTTTGTACTTCGACGTACACATTTTCTGAACAGCCAATCAAAACATTTGTCTCTTGAGCCGCTTTTCCTTCAGATTTATTCATAATAAATGTTTTAAATCTCTTTTACTTGAGGACAAAATGAATAAAAATATCAGAATGGAAAAAAAAACCACATAGAAGTTTCAAGTATTTAATGCCTTGAAATAGATTATATACACATTTTAAGAAGATTAAACTGTTACCTTTTTAAAATTATTCAGCGTATTGTATTTATTGATCATGCGGGGCGGAGTATCACGACCGTCCAGCGCATTACTGTGTAGGAAATTCCCAACGGTAACCAAACAGTTACCAAGCATTAACAGGATAAATAATCTATTATAACCTCACCGTTGGTGGTATTTTGTGATAACCATAACTTGCATAAGTCAGAGGTTAATTCCGCCACGCCAGGTCAATAAATACGCACAATATCTATGAGTTAGCGGTCGATAGTCGCATAATTTGGTATAAATTATAATAATAATAATGTTTAATAAATACGCACAATATCTATGAGTAAGCGGTCGATAGTCGCATAATTCGGTATAAATAATAATAATGTTCAATGTCAAATATCTCTAAAAGCAACAGACATAAGGTGTCTTCTGATTGGATAACACTCAAGGGTCGGTGAAAATTGTACGTCGAAGTACATTTCTTGTTCTACCTAGTAGGTCTTGAAGACTTTCAACGTCATGGTACGTCATATAGACACTAAGTACTGGTCCTACCCAGGAAACAGTTTGTTTCATCAAATGTCTCAATTCAACTTGACAGCTTGCTAAAGCAGTTGCATTAAGCATACAGTACACTGATATAACATAATCAAAATCATGTGATGTGTCAAATCAATTTTGATTGACACATTTGACAGGATTTTTTTTTAATCCAATAAGTTTTAGACTGTCAAATAACACACACTACGTATTGAAAGCCATACCTGGAGCATTCGTCTGTATATCACTGACTTCATCAGAAGAATGATTTCTACTGTTGGGAAACGTTAACACCACTAATTGTCTTCTTATTTATTATCAATGTATAATTATGTGTAACAGCATAACAACATACATGTTTGGCAATTAAAATATTTAATAAATACAGGTATCTTGCAGGTTTCTAATCTTTCGCAAACTATTGTTGAATAGTTAAAATTTTGTCGCCACTAAAAAACTTGCTATTTTGTAGCAATTCTAAAATCACAGTCTAAACTGCATACACTTAGCTCTATAGTTACAATTTGAATGCAAATATTAGAATGCATCATGTTATATCATCCATATTTTTTTATTTAAACATTCAAATAACACATAACACAGTACATATATAAAAAGGTATGCGGTATTGTGTGGAGATACAAAACACTTCACATCATTTATTTGCACATAAAATAATAGTTACAAAATAAGTGAAACTAAAACACTGTCATCAACCTACATTTCAAGAATATTTACGTATATGAAATTACAAAGTGGTGTTATTGTATTACCTATTACAAAATTAACATTGCTGGTTTTGTACTAGCCATAAAACATTTATCATGGATTAACAAGTAACAACCAATTTATTCATTACACAATAGAACGGAAATCATATTAATTGCATTATGCATTTACTAAACAAGCTATTTGCTACTGTTTAGAATTACACTATCTTACTAAAAATGATCACAGGTACTAAGTGCTTTTACATACTTGTGGTAAGTTTTGTATTACTAGTTTGACAATTATCGGCAGACACTTGTCGATATACAGACAAAATTTGCATGGGAACTTTCATATTAATTTCAGCATAATTGCCTTCAAATTGTTAATTTAACAACCCTTTGACATTGTTTGCACATCTGATCTTATTATACCATAGCTGATTTTTGTTTATAGATAGACATGTATAGACTTTTCAAAGTTCTATAAAAGTTCACACATGTTCCATCCAAGTAAACAAACAGAACCAATAAAGATCACCACAGATAATAACTGTGTGTATATCTTGGAAATTTTGATAGTTCAGGAATCCCTCCTTTGTTGATTTCTGTAAACCAAAACTGTCAGTTTTGCTGGATAGAATGGCTTGTATGATGCCCAGCTCTTGCCTTAGCAGAACAGCTTCTAAAAACGGGAAACCAACAAATATCTTAAAATTTGATCAAAAATGCAGACAATTTATAAATGTCTTGTTTTTTGTTGATTTCGAACCTGGAAGATTTTTTACGTAAGATTGTGGTACGAAAATCCAACGGTATCGGATTTTGTGGTTTTAGGCCTAAACTATTTATAGCGATATGTAACCTTTCGGGATATCGGTAAAGTGCGAGCAGACGGGGTGTAAATACATACAAAATTAAAGCTAAAAGACTAAAAAGTTAGATTGGAATATCTTTAAATTTTGTGAATAAATGTGTTTCTGGTGGATAACAACGACAACTTACCATGATCACACGTAAAACTTCTTTCTGAGAGCGAATGGAAAATGCGTCACAAATTCTGACAAATAAACAGTAGGGTGTCGTTATTGAAATACCGCGAGAATACTGGAAGAATAGAGATGCCAACTATAATGTTTAAAACAAATAATTTTTATGCCCCCATTTCGAAGAAAAGGGGGTATATAGTTTTGGCACTGTCTGTCGGTCCGTTGGTCGGTCAGTTGGTCGGTCGGTCACACTTCGTGTCCGCTCTCTAATTCAAATAGTTTTCATCTGATCTTTACCAAACTTGGTCAGAAGTTGTATCCAGCCAATATCTAGGTCAAGTTCGAATATGGGTCATGTCGGGTCAAAAACTAGGTCACGGGGTCACTTAGTGCATTTCAAGGATTTAGCATGGTGTCCGCTCTCTAATTGAAGTAGTTTTCATCTGATCTTTACTAAACTTGGTCAGAAGTTGTATCAAGACAATATCTAGGTCAAGTTCGAATATGGGTCATGCCGGGTCAAAACTAGGTCACTGGGTCACTTAGTGCATTTCAAGGATTTAGCATGGTGTCCGCTCTCTAATTGAAGTAGTTTTCATCTGATCTTTACTAAACTTGGTTAGAAGTTGTATTAAGACAATATTTAGGTCAAGTTCAAATATGGGTCATGCCGGGTCAAAAACTACCAGTAGGTCACGGGGTCACTTAGTGCATTTCAAGGATTAAGCATGTTGTCTGCGCTCTAGTTTATGTGGCTTACTGATTTATTTTGATATTCTAAGACATTTTTATTCCCCCGAAGGAGGGCATATAGTGATCGGACTGTCCGTTCGTCTGTCCATCCGTCTGTCTGTCACACTTTGCGTTTAGATTTCGAAAAATGCTCATAACTTCTATGTCGCTTCAGATAGCAATTTCATATTTGGCATGCATGTGTATATGGACAAGGCCTTTCCATACGCACACAAATTTTGACCCCTGTGACCTTGACCTTGAACTTAGGGTCCGCGTTTGGGTTCGAAATCTGCGTTTAAGATTTAAAAAAAGCTTATAACTTCTACCAAGCGTTTACACAGTTATACTTTTATGTAGTGACAAAGTTACAGTTTGGGGCATCCGTGTCCTGTGGACACATTTCTTGTTTAACAAGCGTTTGTGATTTGTCAGGATAATAATAACAATAAGATATCGAAAAGATCAAAGCAAATAAATTCGACAGAAATCTGAGATTCGGCAATATATTAAAGACGGGTTATGTTCCCCTAAATTGTGTTTGGTAAAGACTGTCACTATATGTAGTGAACCAGTCTTCGGCTTATACCCACTGAAGGAGAGCATTCAGGGGAGATAATTGAGTAATGACTTAATTCTGGAACGGTTGCGAAGAAAAACAAATAATGCGAGAATATTCAGTGCAATTCGCTACACAATTATGATGTCATTGATATAATTTTTCCTGAGGTATGTATTTACATGTGATTTAGCATATGTCAAAGTGTTTTTGATTTGTTCAAGGTCATAAATAGCATCGCGAAAATATATGTCGCGTGGCAAAATTTTTTGAGACACATCCCTATATGGTATTCTTATGTAATTTTATGGTCTAAATTTCCATATGTATGAACGGTCAACACCCGCTTCGCGGGCTTTTGCCCGTAATATGCATGTTGAGTAAAGAGTAATTTTCATGAAGTGGTTACATCACAAATACTTTATAAATATATGACTTTGAATCATTATAAACACAATTATTAACATTCGTTTTTGTCTTTTTCAAATGTTTATCGTCTCGACGTCTGTAATAAGAGTAAATAATAGATGGTCTTGATAGCGTCAAATCCTTATCTTGAAAATGTTTTCTTGTTGAGCCATGTATTCTAATTGGCTATTAAAATTTCAAGATTTGCATACTATAAATAGCCTTTAAAGGGGCCTTTTCACAGATTTTGGCATTTTTTAACTTATTCATTAAATGCTTTATATTGATAAATGTAAACATTGGATCGTAAAAGCTCCAGTAAAAAATCAAGAATAAAATTAAAAAAAGGAAAAGAACATTGCCCGGGGCAGGTTTCGAACCAGTGACCCCTGGAGTACTGCCAGAGTCCTGAAGTAAAAACGCTTTAGCCTACTGAGCTATTCCGCCGAATACACATACTTGACGTATTTTATACCTTATATAAGCAATCTTCGTAGTTTCACAAAATTTAACGACAAAAACAGAACTCTCAAAATTATTCAATCGTTTCGCGTTGCAACGCTTTATAATTTTTAGGTTTTAAAATCGTCAAAAGATGCATATAATGGCTATATTAGACCATGGTAAATGTTCAGTATTACTGTTTCCTCACAAATATCATAACTAAAACGAAAATTTGCGAATCTGAAACAACTTTTTTCAATTTTGTCAATTTACCAAAGCGTGAAAAGATCCCTTTAAACTGACATTGCAGAGGAGGTTTAGTTCTTGTGAAAACATGTCAACAGAAGATGTAGTATGGACAATACTCGTAAATAAACGATTTTGTGTGACTTAGAAACACTATATGAACAATTTATAAAAGAGGAGATATTGTTTTGGAGCTCTGATGAATTACAATATTGGCCTGTTGTCGCACTTTTGATCAGCAATGCCATACTCGATGTTTATGTAATGATAGTGAAGAATTAAGTGCTGACTCATAATTTAAATTGTTGCTTTTTTTGCTGACATTTCTTTGGCTTCAAAAGTGTTGCAACACATTTAATATACTCAATAAATGACCAATACTGGTGCCCATCTTGAGCTTTAAGGCAATACATTTTAATCAAAACCAGCTTATCATTTATAGTAAAACAACTATTTAACTTTCATGATGCAGCTCAATAGCAAGTCGCACTAAAATGCTTTATGTGAACTAGCATGATGCTTTAACTTAGGATCCCATTCAGTGATTTCCATAGATCAGACATATTTTACAGCATACTCCTTACAGACAACTTAATATTATAGAACGTTTATAAATTCACATTTGTCATAAATCGATTAATGTTATCACAAGCAAAACATGTTTAAAAATGATTGTGCTTAGTTTTCCATTATAAGTATTTTAAATTAATGTGTAATGTTGTTAACTTTGTTTTTACATTTCAGGAGTTTTAAAAGACATACAGTTGTTCTATGGAATAAGCAATTCAGAAGATGGCCTGTTGCAAACCTCTTTTATATCCTTTTACATGATTTTCTCACCTATATTTGGTTACCTGGGGGACAGATTTGTTCGTAAATACATTATGGCTGGCGGAATACTTTTCTGGGCACTTGTCACATTTGGTGGCAGCTTTGTTCCAAGTAAGGTGAGTGTTAAATGAGTTAGTTGTTTATATGTTAGTGTTTCTGATTGCCAACATCACTTTCAAGAAAACTTCTATAAAAACCGATTCATTAACTATTGCTATTAAGTTTAGTAATTCTTATATAAAAATAATACATTTTTATATTAGTAATACTTAAGTTTTGTACTTATTGTGAAAACAGACGAGTTAATAGTATATTACAACTAAAGATTGTGTGTATAAGGCAGGGCAACGGATAAGATGTCATGTCAATTTGATTTTACAATATGCTTTTTGTAACAATTTTTTTCCCCTTAAAACTATTTTGCAATGAGATTTGGAGAATTTGATTAAAACTTACATATATTCTCTTCTGCATCCATGTGTTTGTTATTATTAGTGTGATTGACTTTTCCTTTTGAATATTGCAAGATCCAGCCCTAGCCCATACTGTTTTAACATTATCTTTAATACTTATTTTTCACTTACGGTGCAATTTCATCAATGACCAGCTAATGGAAATGATTTTTCCACAATATTTTTGTTTCAGAGACAGGAGCGCCGCAGTTTAATGCATATTGAATATTTAAGAATCTATCGCCACATGTGGGATTAAAACTGAGAGTTTACTATTCACAACATCTTTTGTGGATGGTTCGGGTGGCGTATCGAATTGTAAAATATTGGGTGCGCATGCCCATAACGGAATTTTCCTAGCCTGTCTGTGTTTGCAGCAATTTTCCAGCATTTCTCAGATGGAAGCAAATTTTTTAATAGACACCTGCCCTAAACTGTTTCTATATTAACTTATTACCAATATAACAACTGCACTTAGGGTCACAATATACTTGTTCAAATCAAATGCGTTATGGAGTGGAACAGTACAACCTATTCAGCAAAGAATGGATTGCATTTAGTTTCACTATTCTCATAGCCGTTTTATGTACGATTTTTTATTTCAATTTGTTTAGTGTCAAATACAAATTGAAAACAATAAAACGATCCTTATCTGTTGCCCTGTATTAGACTTTTAATTAGTGTGGTACAACTTTTAAAACTGAAACAATAAAATTACTAAGACTACTTTCACATTCCAGCATTTCTGGGGATTCATCATAATGCGAGGGATGGTGGGTGTTGGAGAGGCCAGTTATTCGACAATTGCTCCCACTATTATTGCAGATCTGTTCAGCGGCGGAATGAGGACAAGGGCCCTCATGATTTTCTATTTTGCTATACCAGTTGGCAGGTACATAATGACAAACACTTACATTTGTGCTCTGTAGAAACTTGTTGGCAGAAATTTGAAGTTTTACATTAAATGCCTTATATTTCTAGATTTAAACATCGGTAATAAATTGAAGTGTAATAACAAGAAAGGAATTTAAGGTATAAGCTTTCTAATACAACATTTTGATTTTCTCTGCTTTCTTCGCATATTTTTTATTATTATTATTTCTTGGTCTTATGGTATTCTGCATTCATTATTAAAGTTTAAAAACAATTCAGTTTGTATTAATAATAGTAAATATGTATCATCCTTTGCAAAACGAGAAAAAAATGCAATCTCTAGTCACAAGTCTTCTCAAAAACAATTTATAAAAAACCAGTTAGAAATTACAATCTTTGAATATTATTAGTTACACTGTTAGTCGGGTGTATGGAAATTACTCGGGGTGTATGGAAAATACACCATAGGCACGTGACCGCTCTAAGCCAATAGGATTAGGTCATTTTTGTAGGAGTTGAGATATAGAAATTATCTACAATGTATGTTTGAATGATAAATAGAAAAAAAGGGGATCGCCAGTTCAAATGAAAAGTTCCTGCTTCACAATTAAGGGTACTCCCATTTTGCAAGAATCGCCATATTGAATTTTAGACTTTTACATGTGTGCATATCGATGAGTTCAAATGTTCAAAAATAGGTAAAAAAAATGAGGAAACGCTTATAATAAACTCATTATTATACATACATACATCTCATATCATGTGGGACATGGAACCTACTCATTGCAGTACGATTTGCTAACCTTGTTTGAAATTGCGAATGAAATGCGTTCTTCTATACATGTACTATAAAAGACTTGGAAATACCCAGAACTTTATAGTGATATTTATAGAATATTTGTAGTTTTCCACACATACCTGGGCAACATTCGTAGTGAAGGATATGTATGAAATAAGGAGATTTTGCATGAAGTTCGTTAGAGTGCTAATACCTCAAGATAAAAAAGGGAAGTGAGGCCCACCGTGAACGATATTTACTTAGAACAAAAATATATTTACAGGCTTTCACTGATGATATTGTCAGAAATAAAATGCTATACATGAAAGTGATGTAGATAGAGGTTGTTAACGCCCCTTATTGCAACTTAAAGAATATTCTTTA
Source organism: Dreissena polymorpha (assembly GCF_020536995.1). Classification (NCBI taxonomy): domain Eukaryota; kingdom Metazoa; phylum Mollusca; class Bivalvia; order Myida; family Dreissenidae; genus Dreissena; species Dreissena polymorpha. Next base: position 9,039,130 of record NC_068355.1, on the reverse strand, counting down.
TCCTAAGAGCAAAGTTTATTATATTTTGGTAAATACCATCCTTTATTATCCCCATGCTTTTTGAAAAGTGTGGGGATATTGTGGATATCTCCGCCGTCCGTCCGTTCTGGCCACTATCTCCTCCTACACTATAAGCACTAGAGCCTTAAAACTTACACACATGGTAGCTATGAGCATATGTGCGAACCTGCACTATTTGGAATTTTAATCTGACCCCTGGGTCAAAAGTTATGGGGGTTGGGGTGGGGCCAGGTCAGAGATTTTCACTCATTTGTTTATGTTGTTTACATTAACTTCTTCATTTCTACACCGATTTACTTCAAATTGATACTGAACATCTCTTATGACAATACTGTCAATCTCAACTATGCATGGCCCCTTTACCAACCCTGGGGCGCCCCGCCCACATAGACCACGCCCACCCCAAATTGCCTTTTACTATAAATTCTTCATTTCTACACCGATTTACTTTAAATTGATACTGAACATATCTCAACTATGCATGGCCCCATTATCAACCCTGGGGCGCCCCCCCTGGGTCAAACATGCGGTGTGGGGATACGCGTCGGCCTCTGCCGCCCCATTTCTAGTTCAAACTAAAGTTTTTCGGCTTAAAATCAATATTTCACACAAGCTGCTTTGTTTGATGCATTTTCTGCATGTTTATGTATATTGCGGTCAGTCTTTGTCATCAATATCTAGCTTGTTGCTTTCCTAGAGGCTACAGTTTTAGCTAAACTTTGATAGACTTGGTAAGAATGCTCATAAAGATAATATTAAGACCGTGTTAGATTTATTTTTATTTTGGTAAAGTTGGGTTAAAATCTGGGTTACCAGGAAGAAGAAAAGATTACACAACAGAAGCTCCATTTAATGTACATATATGACTCTAAAAGTCAAATTGCATTTGGGTCAGATGTTCTCAAGATCTAATTTTAAACAAACCTTATAAGCACATTAGATGTTGCATCTCAGATCGAATAATATGAGTATAATGAAACTTAGTCTGAATTTTTGTCTTAACAATATCTAATCCATTAAACATTGATCCATGTGCAGTAAAAACTAGGTCACCAGGTCAATATTTTACAACTGTTGTACAAATATCTCATTCACATTGATAGACTTTATACATGTATTTTAATCATTTTAAAACTGTAGCACAATAAATATAATGATGCACAGTTTTTCCTGTCTAGACATTCAATAATATAACACTGACATGTAATTGTAGTTTAAATTTTAAATGAGGAGTGTGATATAATTATTTTATTTGTATTTTGTATTGATCATTTGTTCCAGTGGTCTAGGCTATATAGTTGGATCGAACGTGGCAGAAGCCTTTCATGCATGGCAGTATGCACTAAGGGTATGTAGCTTTCATAAGCTACCCTGAGCACATGTTGCCAATAGGGAGCCTTTAGGATACCGTGTCTACTGTCAGTCTTTGTGTGTTGTCTGTCAGTCCTTGTGTGTCCTCTGTCAGTCCTTGTGTATCGTCTTTCAGGTCTTCGTGTGACTGTCAGTCCTTGTGTGTCGTCTGTCAGTCCTTGTGTGTCATCTGTCAGTCCTTGTGTGTGTCTGTCAGTCCTTGTTTATCCTCTTTCAGGTCTTCGTGTGACTGTCAGTCCTTGTGTGTGTCTGTCAGTCCTTGTGTTGTTTGTCAGTCCTTGTGTGTCGTCTGTCAGTCCTTGTGTATCGTCTTTCAGGTCTTCGTGTGTCTGTCAGTCCTTGTGTGTCATCTGTCAGTCCTTGTGTGTGTCTGTCAGTCCTTGTGCATTGCCTGTCAGTCCTTGTGCATAGCCTGTCAGTCCTTGTGTGTCATCTGTCAGTCCTTGTGTGTGGCTGTCAATCCTTGTGTGTCATCTGTCAGTCCTTGTGTGTCGTCTGTCAGTCCTTGTGTGTGTCTGTCAGTCCTTGTGTGTCGTCTGTCAGTCCTTGTGTGTCACCTGTCAGTCCTTGTGTGTGTCTGTCAATCCTTGTGTGTTGTCTGTCAGTCCTTGTGTGTCATCTGTCAGTCCTTGTGTGTGTCTGTCAGTCCTTGTGTGTGTCTGTCAGCCCTTGTGTGTCGTCTGTAAGTCCTTGTGTGTCCTCTGTCAGTCCTTGTGTGTGTCTGTTAGTCCTTGTGTTTGTGTTGTCTGTCAATCCTTGTGTGTGTCTGTCAGTCCTGGTGTGTGTATGTGTTGTCTGTCAGTCCTTGTGTGTGTCTGTCAGTCCTGGTGTGTGTATGTATTGTCTGTAAGTCCTTGTGTGTCGTCTGTAAGTCCTTGTGTGTGTCTGTCAGTCCTTGTGTGTCATCTGTCAGTCCTTGTGTGTCATCTGTCAGTCCTTGTGTGTCATCTGTCAGTCCTTGTGTGTGTCTGTCAGTCCTTGTGTGTGTCTGTCAGTCCTTGTGCATTGTCTGTCAGTCCTTGTGTGTCATCTGTCAGTCCTTGTGTGTGTCTGTCAGTCCTTGTGTGTCGTCTGTCAGTCCTTGTGTGTCATCTGTCAGTCCTTGTGTGTTGACTGTCAGTCCTTGTGTGTTGTCTGTCAGTCCTTGTGAGTCATATGTCAGTTCTTGTGCGCATCTGTCATCCTTGTGTGTGTCTGTCAATCCTTGTGTATGCTGTCAGTCGTCAGTCTTTGTGTTGTCTGTCAGTCCTTGTGTGTGTCTGTCAGTCATTGTGTGTCATCTGTCAGTCCTTGTGTGTCATCTGTCATTCCTTGTGTGTCATCTGTAAGTCCTTGTGTGTCGTCTGTAAGTCCTTGTGTGTCATCTGTCAGTCCTTGTGTGCGTCTGTCAGTCCTTGTGTGTGTGTCTGTCAATCCTTGTGTGTCATCTGTCAGTCCTTGTGTGTTGTCTGTAAGTCCTTGTGTGTCATCTGTCAGTCCTTGTGTGTGTCTGTCAGTCCTTGTGTGTGTCTGTCAATCCTTGTGTGTCATCTGTCAGTCCTTTTGTGTCGCCTGTCAGTCCTTGTGTGTCGTCTGTCAGTCCTTGTGTGTCATCTGTCAGTCCTTGTGTGTGTCTTTCAATCCTTGTGTGTCGTCTGTCAGTCCTTGTGTATCATCTGTCAGTCCTTGTGTGTCGTCTGTCAGTCCTTGTGTGTGTCTGTCAGTCCTTGTGTGTTGTCTGTCAGTCCTTGTGTGTCATCTGTCAGTCCTTGTGTGTGTCTGTCAATCCTTGTGTGTCGTCTGTCAGTCCTTGTGTGTCATCTGTCAGTCTTTGTGTGTCGTCTGTCAGTCCTTGTGTGTGTCTGTCAGCCCTTGTATGTCGTCTGTAAGTCCTTGTGTGTCGTCTGTCAGTCCTTGTGTGTGTCTGTCAGTCCTTGTGTGTGTCTGTCAGTCCTTGTGTTTGTGTTGTCTGTCAGTCCTTGTGTGTGTCTGTCAGTCCTTGTGTGTGTATGTGTTGTCTGTCAGTCCTTGTGTGTGTCTGTCAGTCCTTGTGTGTGTATGTGTTGTCTGTAAGTCCTTGTGTGTCGTCTGTAAGTCCTTGTGTGTGTCTGTCAGTCCTTGTGTGTCATCTGTCAGTGCTTGTGTGTGTCTGTCAGTTCTTGTGTGTAATCTGTCAGTCCTTGTGTGTGTTTGTCAGTCCTTGTGTGTGTCTGTGTTTGTTAACTTTTTATGCCCCCGGATCGAATGGTTGGGGGTATATTGTTTTTTGCCTGTCTGTCAGTGTGTCTGTGCGTCTGTCCCAAAACTTTAACCTTGGTCATAACTCTTGCAATATTGAAGATAGCATTAAGATATTTGGCATGCATGTGTATCTCATGCAGCTGCACACTTTGAGTGGTGAAAGGTCAAGGTCATCCTTCAAGGTCAAAGGTAAAAAAAATAATCAAAGCGGTGCATTAGGGGGCATTGTGTTTCTGACAAACACATCTCTTGTTCTTCTTACAACCTCTCCTCTTGAATCGCTTGGCAGATTTTAATGAAATTTCATGGATGTTAAATTTTGGTAAGTTGCAAGGACTGAAAAGTGAAAACTTAAAAAATCTCTAAAACCTGCGGGTCAGGGCTTTAATGTTTTGTGTGTAACATAAGTTAGTGGTCCTCTGAAACACTGTTTTCTCAAGTCCAACCCCTGACCATGCACTAGGGGACACATGATTTATAAAAAAAAATTCTCTCTGAAATGGAGAGGCCTTAAGTTGTAAAATTTAGCTTATGACACCATTTGTTGGTCCTCTTTCAAGTTAATTCAAAACATGCCTCTACAGTAGAAATTGGGCTATAAAAATCAGTTTTTAGTCTAATATATTGGGGTCACTTAAAACATGATGATTCATAACTAGTGCTGCAACAATACGCCAAAGCCCGTATTGCAATATATTGTCAGTTCAAAAACCCGTATTGCAATATATCGCAATATATTGCTAACTTGTACCAAAATTATAACTTGCCAATTACCCGATAATCCCGTATATTCCAGTTTTAAAGCAAATTTTGGTAAATATTTACTATACCGGTAAATGTGCTCAAGAATAACAAGAAACACAAACATTCGCAACTTTTCTTAAGTATCAAATACATTTTGGCATTTGTTACTATTTAAAGATGTGATGAAATAACGTCCAACCCGGGCGTTTTTTTCCACTGAACACGCTTAATTCATCTGACATGATGTACCCGTTTTTATACAACACAAAATACACCCATACTTTCCATGCGACGTTCTACATGTCTGTATAATTTTCGCGTGCATTTTATTGAGACACAGGATAAAGCACTTTTTATTTGACGCTATAATTTTTTATTGTCGCATTAGCATTAAAATTTTGAAGCGTATTTTGGAAATTTGGATTACAAATTTAATAATGAAATAATTAATTTCTGAATTCAGAATCGAACGAAACATTTACAGCTGTGCGCAATTAATTCAACAATAATCTGTTCAAAAGCATCGAAGGAATGCTCCGATGTAACAACGCTACTCCGTATAATATACTTTTCAGAATGCTATTTTTACGAAAAAAATTATTTACACTGCTTTGTTTTGTTTACCTTGTTATCATTATTTCGGATGGCTTTTCTGGACGAAATGTGAATGAATTTTTGTAAAATTGTCGTACTCGTATGATGAAAATCGTATCGCAATACAATATGCGGATTGCGTATTGTGATATATACCGATATACCGGTATATTGTTGCAGCACTACTCATAACAGATAACTATTATGACCCCGCCTCAACAGATATGGGCATATATCAACTTGCTTGCCAGTGGCTTCATTAATTAGTCGGTACAAGGTTAATTCAAACTGACACGTTTTATTTAACATCAATAGTTCTTCTCACACAGCTTTTTACTTACATTTATGTTGTCTTGGAATATTATCAACCAAGCCACATCACCGGATCTCAATTTAATCTTGACTTGACCTATTGGAGGACTAAGGCTAATGTAGAATGTCAACACTTTTTTCTACCCACTTTGACCTTGACAATGACCTATTTTTGGACTACTTAAAAAGGTTATAATTACTGGTTTACCCAAAATGACGCCTTTTGTCTTGCATCAAACTGCTAGTTTGATACTCGGACGTTATCTATGAACACTCTCAATACAAACACATCACCTCATCCAATCTTTACCTCAAAGGGACCTTTTCATGTTTTGGTCAATTGACAAAATTAAAGAAAAATCTTTCAAATTTGCAGATTTCCGTTGTACTTATGATATTTGCGAGGGAAACAGTAATGTAGTAAAACATTTACTATGCTCTAAAATGTACATAATATGTCTCTTTAGACAATTTAAAAACCTTAAAATTATAAAGCGTTACAAACGCTAAATAATTGAATAATTTGAAGTGTTGTGTACTTATCGTTAGATTTTGTTACTTTACCAGGATTGGTAATATAGAGTATGAAATACACAACTCACTATATGAGCTTGGATGGCTGAGTGGTTTAAGTGTTAGACTTTTACTCCAATGGTCAGTGGTTCGAGCCCAGTTGAAGATTACTTCTTTCTCGTTCTTTAGTTGTATTCTTGTTTTTTTATTTTCCGCCAAAGGAGGAGGGATATCGAATTGGCTTTGTCTGTCCGTCCGACGGTATGTCAGTCCGTCCGTCAGTCCGTCCATCTGTCACTAACATTTTAGAGCTATATCTCAGAAACTATATAAGGTATCAACATTAAACTTAAAAGATATCAATGATGAGAAATGCCATGCACAAGAGACATAACCATACACATTCTTTAATAAGAGTTATTGCCCTTTGTTTTTGTATTTGATGTAACTTTTCAGGGCTTTATCTCTGATACCCTTCAAGACTAACAACATGAAACTTCATATGGGTGTATTGATATTAGTGAGGAGAAATGCACTTATCAATATAAAGTATTTAATGACAAACTTCAATACATGCACAAATCTGTGAAAAAGGCCCTTCAATATTAATCTACTTGTTGACTTAAACTAATTCAGAATGTACAAATTCTTTGTTAATCCAGGTGATGGTTTGCTTGAAATCAATACAAAAAGCTTTGATACTTCAATATTCCACACAGTACACTGACATCACCTGAACTCATTTTTACCTTGACCTTATTTGGTACTAAGACTTATTCCATTGGACCATTGAAACTATAATGATAAGGCTTCCAATCCGCTATCAGGTTTTATTGAAAACAGCATCCTGTTACTCTTACTTTTGCTTTCTGATATTATAGTAACATAAACATATTATAATATAAAATATTTTAAAATCGTTTGAACTGATATTTAATAGCTAGTTCTACTAAGAGGCTTCAACCTGTTATTGAATCCCATGCAACCACAGCAACATTTTATTTTAAACATTGGCCTTAAAACAAATCGTGATAATGACATTTCAGGTGACACCAATCCTGGGGGTCATCAGCGTGGTGTTGATAATGGTGTTTCTCAAGGAGCCCGTACGTGGTGGCTCAGATGGTGCCCACGGGCTCAAAAATACGAGTTTCCTAACTGATCTCAAGGCCATCTTGACAAAGTGAGTATTTTCTGGAATATAAAACTCAACTTTTGTCCACACCTTAGTTACCTGCGTATTATATTATGCTGTCTCTCAAATAAGCAAAATATAAAATAAAAAGTAAGGATTGCATAAATACATGAGAGGTATTCAACTTCAGTAATTTGTGTTGATGTTTTCATGAAACAATTTTATTTATCACCAATATTGGCAAACAGAATAAAATTAATAGTATTGGAGTATTTGATAGATTGAACTGTAAAATATTTTATATAAATACATTTAATGTAATATAAAATGAAATAACTTAAGATAAAAACACTCACACTTATTTTATGATACAATTTTTTTCTTTACAATTTTCATGAAACATTTATTATAAATAGTAAAATACAACAAAACACATTATATTTCTCGGGTTAAATATGTACATATACGTTCTGTGTTGGAAATATTTTCATAAAAAAATTGTTGTACTAAAGTGCCTACTGATTAAGCATTTATGTTCTTCTGAACTCCACTTATACATAATAGCTTAGTTCCTTCAAGTCTCGGGTGGGTGCCTTAGGCCTCATGACGCTCTTGTTTTACCAAAAGCTTATTTCAATTAATATTTTCTGATTCTGATTTCAGCAAGAGCTTCATGCTGTCCTCTCTGGGGTTCACATGCGTTGCCTTCACGACTGGGGCCCTGGCCCTGTGGGGCCCTATCTTCATGCAGGACGCCAGCACTGTTGTGGGAAACCCAACCAAGGCTTCAACGTACGAATGTAGTTTTAGTTTGATGATTTGTTATGGATTATATAAAAAAATGCATAATGATAGTCATATTTATAACTTCACAAACTAAGGATAATTAATAATGTTTATTAAAGGAATTGGCAAAAAACAATCTCACACAGTAATATTTTAAATGATGAATGATATATTTGCTCTCTTTCTATATATCGTTTGTGTAAGCTGTTCATTCAATTGAAATTAACCAATATACAAATATGGATTTTCCTGCCTGTCTGTTTGCCCAAGGTATTTTACCAAGGTTTTGATGTTAATCCGTTTAGTTCAGCTTTCATGTACTATAATTTATCCATATTTTTTCAACTAAATTCTTGATTTGAAGTACCTGGTAAATAAAATGACACATTTTGATTTATTAAACATTTTATTATATATATATAATTTCTGTATGGGTCATAAGAAGATCTAGCTCAGTGGTACAAGATTTATTCAACTTTGTTTCGCAATACCATACAAATCAAGATTTATAAAATTGTAGCATTGTATTGTTCATTTGAAAGCCCTGAAAAAGAGTAAATACGAGTACAAATAATTAAATGATGTTAAGTCCATCGTCTACTTTTTAACTGAAAACCAAACATTTCTGAAATATTTGTAGCCCAACTCGGCCTTAAGTGTTCAATGTGAGCTTTTGTGATCATTCTCTGTTCTGAAGATTGCGTTCTCTGGTGAGCAAAGTGCTTTGTCAACTTTTTGCTAGTTACCACTCTAGAGTTATGGTTATGAAACTTGGTCAGAATGTAAAGTGAGACAATATATAGGCAGAGTTTATATATGGGTCATAAGTGTCAATCAGTTCAAATATTTTATTAACATTTTATACACTCTAGATGCCAAGTTTATGACTCAATTATGATGAAATTTTGTCAGAATGTTAATTAAGACACTGTCTTGGCAAAGTTCTCATCTTGGACATGTGTGTCCATAAACTAAACGGCTGTTAATCACGGGTGCCACCTCATTTTTGAGATTCATTTTTAAATGAGCCAATGCTACTTCCGAGGTGGCGCTAAGGACTGGATGTTTAGAAATTTCACTGATAATTCTTCAGTGTGAGAGGTTTTTATATGTTTTTCCAACATATTTCGCATTATTTAAAAAATCTGGCAATGAAGTGCACAGGTGTTGGGCGACTGGCCAAGTCACTTATACACTATCAATATGTAATAAAACAACATTTTTTTTATCATTTTGACAAAAAAAAAATCTGATATTATATATACAAGGTAGGTATTTCTTGACACAGGAAAATCACCTACATCAACATTTTTAAGCCATTAAGTGCCTAAATGGCAGTCGATTTTCGTAAACTATGTACCATTTTGTTGGGAAAGGTTGCCTTGTGACGAAAAATGACCAGGAACGGCTTCTTGCCAACATAAAATACAAGAAAACACTTCTTGAACTCATAGAAATGCTAGGTCGGCTCTCATCTGACCGAACGTTCAGTGCCGATTTTTACAAGAGTAAAAGTATAGAAATACCCCAGCTACCGAACATAATCCGCATTAGTACAATAAACAAATACGAGTTTATCAACTTAAAACACCGATTTGTCTTTTCATCCACACCAAACACTAATATTATCGTTATGTTTGAATGTTTATTTCAATTGTGTACCATGATCCGTCAATCTAACGCGATTTATCAAACTATTGGTTCCGCGCCTCAGAGTTATCGAATACCTGAAACCGAGAAGAGTATTTACCGTGAGTGTCTGATCGACATGGAGTTGGACTCGAAATTGGTGATAAACAATTCCCAATTGACACCGATTTTGACGTTATAACGCAAACAAAAGAACAAATCTGCGTTGTAAGTTGATAAACTCGTTATGTTTATTTTAATATGCAGATTATGTTCGGTAGCTGGGGTATTTCGATACTTTAACTCTTGTAAAAATCTGAAAAATGTTCAGTCAGACGAGAGCAGACCTAGCATTTCTCGATTCAAGAGGTGTTTTCTTGTAGTTTATGTTGGCAAGTAGCCGTTCTTGGTCATTTTTCGTCACGAGGCAACCTTTCCCAACAAAATGGTACACAGTTTACAACAATCTACAGCCTTTTAGGCACTTTATATATATATATATATATATATATATATATATATATATATATATATACAAGGTAGGTATCTGTTGACACAGGAAAATCACCTACATCAACATTTTTAAGCCATTAAGTATATATATAAACTTTGTTGTGAAATATAATTATCTCCCTTGAAACACAAAAATACTCATAATTTCACTGTATCTTCTAGATCCAAGGTATTTCCGCTGTGTCCCTAACATAGTGTTAGGGTAGTTATGAATTCTGATCAGATCCTGCCCAAATACAACTATGGTTTCATGTTTGTAAATAAATGTTCATGTAACTGTCCCTTCTGTGTATGTAAAAACTGTTCCAAGATTGGAAGATGTGTTGTGGTAAAAGTGTGGGGTATATAACTGAGAATGAAACATTTTTTATTGGGGATGGGGATTTCACAGTATATCTGCTTCATTCTGCATCGTAGCTAGGCGCACACGCCGAAGTCTCCAATAGGAATATGTCTGTCATAGGAATATGTCTGTCTGTTTGTATGTCTGTGTATCTGGTTGTTCACGCATATCTTTCTCCATATATATATATATATATATATATATATATATATGATATCAGAATATTTCTTTTGGTAATAATGATGAAAAATGTTGTTTTATGACATATTGATAGTGTTAAAGTGACTTGGCCACGCGCCCAACACCTGTGATGAGGTGCGATTCAGCGAAGATACATTCATCCACAAATGTACATGTTTCAAAATGGGTTGTAAGTACCCTACCGGTTTCACCGGAGGGGACTTATGGTTTGCGCTCCGTCTGTCTGTCTGTCTGTCTGTCTGTCTGTCCGTCCGTCACACTTTTCTGGATCCTGCGATAACTTTGAAAGTTCTTAATATTTTTTCATGAAACTTGGAACATGGATAGATGGCAATATGGACATTATGCACGTCATTTCATTTTAATTCATGATTTATATTTGCCTGATGAAATATACATAAGGATTATATCTCCGTTAAGCATCAACAATCCGCTGTGCTAAAAATAGCACTCACGTGATTACAATCATCATGTGGTTAAACGCATGAGCGAGTCCTATCCACCTGTAAACCCCAGTTTTATTTCTGGCGTTAATGCATCAACACCGCATGGGAACACGTTCATTGTGTATCGTTGTTTTTCTGTTTTTTGTGCAAGGTTGGATATTTTTGTGCTATTATTTGGAATAAGTGTTTTAATATGGCGAATGCTTTATTGGACAAGGAAAATTCGCCGTTTCACGAATTTTCAATGGAGGACGATTCAGCCGAGGTAGAATCGGTACGTTCACATCGTTCTCACTCGATGAAACCGAAATCGTCACGTACTCCTAGGGCAAGTAAGAAAGAATTGGATGAACTCAGAAAAGATGTGCAAAATCGTTTTGAGTGTATTGACTCAAAATTAGATAAATTTCTTAATGTTTGAATAAATCGGATACTGCTGGTTCGGCCAGGCAGAGACTGACTGACACTGGTATGAGTGGGGTTTCCGAGACCGCCACACATGGTGCAGACACAGTAGTGCGCATACCACTTGTAAGTTTACCTCCTGAGCAATATCAGCAGTCGGAGGACGACATTGTTTCATTGATGCCAGGTCACAGAGAGCGCACAGACTTGCTAGGAGATGATGTGTCCGAATTGGAGTCACTTTCGGACGGTGAAGATGACCGTTTTCGGAAGTATGGTGTAAAGACTTCTAACTTATTACAAGAGATGTTCGGCTCTGATGCTACTAAGAAAGCAGACTCGTCCGTTGTTGGAATCAGTCTTGACAACAGTCAAATATCGGTACTACGGGAAACTTGGAGAACAGACAAGCCTGCAAAGTTGTCTGCTTATAAAGACAATTACAGGTTAGTTTTTCCTGTATCAGAGGAAGCTGAAGATATTTTAGCTGTTCCCAGTATTGACACTATAATTGGAAGTTTGCTTATGAAAAAATATGGACAGAAAACTGTTGTCAAAAATCAGTCTTTATGTTCTCAGCCATTGAAGGACTTGGAGAAAATAGCTTACCAAGGTCAGCATGCATCTCGAATGGGCATTGTGATTAATGTTTACATGCAACAAGCCCTTGGAAATTTATTGTCAAAACTGTCAGAGAAACAAGCCAATGTTGACAGTGCTATTCAGTGTGTGCGCGACATTTTCGCAATGAACGCTTAATCTTTAGATCAAATGGCAAGAGCAGGTGCATTACACCACATGGTGCATAGAAAGGCAGCTATAGCTGACTCTGGACTCAATGACTCAATGACTTGAAAGACTTAAGAAATCATATCTGGAATTTGCCATTGTCACATGAGGGCATTTTTGGCACCGGTATGGAACAGAAATTGAAAGAAAGACAGGAAATTAACAAACAGATTTCTGATCTACTTCCGGAATTTAGCAGAGGTCCTAAGTGCACAATTCAAGGCCCTTCTGATCAGGCATGGAAGAGGCCACACTATGATAGAGCACATGGTGCATACAGGCAGCCCCAGTCATATGGTCCCCGGTCTTACAAACCAACTGGCAGACCACAGACGCATTCATATACTGGCCCCAGATTTTCTAAGGCCACAGCTACTGCTACCAAACCAAGTGGGGTAAGTAGCACTTTTCGTTCAAAATCAAAACATTCCAGTAGGAGGCAGAATCAGGTTTTTTGTCAGACGTTGGGAGGCAATCACAAACGATCAGTGGATTCTTTCATTAATCAAAGAAGGTTACAAACTCGAGTTCGAACACAAACCAAAATTCAATGGCCGAAAACAAACAAAACTTCCTTCAAAAGACATGCCTATACTATTACAGGAAATCGATTTATTATTACAAAAACAAGCAATCAAACCAGTGAATTTGAACATAGACGAAGGTTTTTACAGTACATTTTTCCTAGTTTCAAAGAAATCAGGGGATCCGAGACCAGTGATCAATTTGAAGCCTCTCAATGCCTACCTCCGCACTCAACATTTCAAAATGGATACCATGAAAACAGTTCTAAATCTAGTCAGAAAGGGGGATTATGCTTATACCCTAGATCTTGCAGACGCATATTTTCACATACCGATATTTCCCAAACACAGGAAATATCTCCGGTTTCGGGTAAACAATCAAACATGCCCAATGGCGAGTCATGGCATCTGGACCAAAGGTCGCGCCACGGACATTTAACCAAACTTGTTTCAGTAGTGGCGGCTCATGTTTGCAAACAATTTATTCGTCTGGCTGTGTATCTGGACGATTGGTTAGGCCTAAATTCCATCAAACAATTGCTTTTGCAAGATCAAACGAATTTGATAAACCTCCTTCTGAAACTAGGTTTTGTCATAAATCAGAAAAAGTCACAACTAGTTCCAACTCAAAAGATCACTTATAAGGGCAGTGTAATAGATCTTCACAAGGGCTTGGTTTTTCCTACAGTGGAACGCTTAGAGAAAAACCAATTGGCTGTCAAAGCAATCTTGACACAATCCAATTCAACAGCTCTTCAATATTTACATTTACTAGGCCTGTTAGCGTCTTGCATAGATTTGATCCCTTTTGCACGACTCAGAATAAGGCCAATTCAATTGCACTTACTACATTTTTGGAGACCCAGGTCAAAGAACGTACAATATATAAATATTACATGGCTGACAGGTTGACAGTAAATTTGTTAACTTGAGGAAATACTGTCAACCAAGGTGAAGACTAGGTTGACAGTATTTTTCCGAAAGTTGACAAATTTACTGTCACCCTGTCAGACATGTAATATTTATTTTATTATACCGAACAAACTTTTCAAACATGAACAATTTATAAGAACCATGAACAATTTTAATATTCAATAATTGTATTTAAATACAGCAATGAATAACCATTTATATTTTAATAACAAAAATATAAGTACACTGGTTTACACAGTCAATTTCTTATCACTTGATTACGCAATTTATGACGTTGTAAACAGACGACAAAATGGCAAGCAATATTGCCAGCAAACGTTTTTCAACGATAAGCAAGGAGGATATGAAGGTTAACTCAGTCAATTTCTTATCACTTGTACGGTATAATAAAATAAATATTACATGTCTGACGAACAAACTTTTAATTTGAAGAACCATGAACAATTTTAAGATTCAATAATTGTAGTTAATTTCAGCAATGAATAACTATTTATATTTTGATAACAAAAATAAAAGTTCACTGGCTAACACAGTCAAAGTATTCTTTCCTAATGATGCAGCACAATATGTTAATATTAAACGGTACACTGTTGCCACTTAATTTTTCCAGAGCGCTGTCGGATATTACAGGTTTGTGGTCGACACTCCCATGTCCACTTTGCTTAAGCTGCTTAACTTTTGACTTGTAGGCTTCATTACTTGATGAAAATTGCTGGTCTTTCAAATTAATGTTATACGTGCTTAAGAGATGCTTGGATATTCCCTACTTCAGACTGTCCAAAGTTTTATTCTTTAGTTCCTGGCCGTTTTTCTGACGTACAGATGCATAGAAAAAGTGTAACCCAATAACTGGTTGTGAAGTTCTGCTGGATTTTCCACAAGATCACTAAGATCCATGTAATTTGAACAAAGATATTCATCGTACAAGTTCATACCATGTTTAACTACACGTTTAGTGTTTTTAGAGTCCTTGTCACGATCCAATGCCTTCAAAACTTCCTCGCTTATCGTTGAAAAACGTTTACTTGCCATTTTGTCATATGTTTACAGCGGAAAGGCAAAACTGCGTACTGCGCATGCGCGAATGGGACAGTATAATTTTCTAACAGTCTGCACGTGGTTGCTAAGGCAGCGGGATACAGTATTTTTTGTACAGTAAATTTTTTCCCGCTGGTGGCACGTGATTGCTATGGCAGCGGGATACAGTATATTTTGGACAGTAAATTTATTCCCGCTGGGTCTGACAGTATTTCTATGTCACGATGGCCTATGGGAGTTTAGCATTGTCAATAAAAGTGAGGTATAATAATATCAAGTACCTCTACATTGTCATTTAGTGGAACATCTAAAGTGGTGGTTACATGCTCCAAACATTTCACAGAGGAAATCGTTTGTTCAGACACATCCCAATATAACCATTCAGACAGATGCAAGTCAGAAAGCATGGGGTGCATGTTTGGACAATCACTTAGCTCAAGGGATTTGGCCAAGCGCAGAAAAGAGAATGCACATCAATTCTCTAGAAATGGAGGCAGTTTACAAAGCTCTGTTAGATTTTCTGCCATTTATAATCAATCAGTCAATTATGATGCATTCAGACAATACAACAGTGGTACAGTATCTCAACAAACAAGGTGGGACACGATCCCCATTTCTTTGCCTTCAGACATGGAAAATTTGGAATTAAGCAATACACAACAATTTCACATTGAAAGCAGCGCATATAGCGGGCAGGCTCAATATTTTGCCAGACCAATTATCCAGGACAATTATTATAGTACGTCCAACAGAATGGACTTTGAACAGGTCAGTTGTTCAACAAATATTCTCGAAATTGGGACATCCATTAATAGACCTTTTTGCTTCACATTTAAACAAACAAGCTCCAGTCTTTTGTTCATGGATTCCCCATCAAGAATCCTTAGCTCTGGACGCATTGACAATATCATGGGAAGGGATGTTTGTGTATGCATTCCCTTCTCTGTGTCTGTTTCAACGTGTGATCCACCATATGAAACAATTTCAGTGCACAATAATTTTGATAGCACCAATGTGGTCGAGGCATTGGTATCCAGAGTTACTGCAATTATCTGTTGCACTACGAATACAGATTCCGGTGTCGCAAGATCTCTTGAGACAACCCAAAACACAAATATATCATGTCAATCCACAAGTATTCAATCTAACTGCATGGTTACTATCGACAAACATTTCAAGACAGAAGGATTTTCAAAAAGAGCTAGAAAATTGCTCCAGTCTAGTTGGAGGTCAGGAACACGAAAAGACTATAATGCAAAATACAACAGATTTAGTAGCTGGTGTAGTAAACCGAACATTTCTCCCTTTACAGCATCTATAATACAATGTGCTGATTTTTTGGCTGATCTGTATCATGATTGTTTACAATATCGCACAATTGCGGGGTATCGATCAATGTCATCAGTTTTGTTACCTCCAGTTGCAAATAAACCAGTTGGTCAACACCCATATATAATTCGCATTCTTAAAGGCGTTTTTAATGAAAGGCCACCTGTATCTAAATTATTACCAGAATGGGAATTACCCTTGGGTTTGTCTATGCTAGAGAAAAGCCCTTTTGAACCATTAGGCAAGACAAGTTTGAAATATGTAACATATAAAGCTGTTTTTCTTACAGCCATCACCTTTCGTAGAGCGGGGGATCTACAGGCACTGAGGTTGGGCGAAGGATCTGTCTTCGTGCAAGCAAAGGACTTACATTTTTGAGACACAGTTTGAGTAAACAAGATAGGCCAAATCATTCAGCTGCGAAAAGAATTTTTTCCATGTTTCAAAGACAATAAGCTTCTTGACCCCAAGAGAGCATTGTATTGGTATTTGAAAGACTGATCAATATAGAAACAATATAAATGAAAGAGAAAACAGTCTTTTTATTTCAATAAATAGTCCACATAAAAAAGTATCCAGACAGACTATTAGTAAATGGATAGTGAAAGTCATTCAGATGGCCTATGATGATAAAGAAAAAAGAGTGAAGGCACACTCGACAAGATCTGTAGGACCGTCTTGGGCCCTTTTTAAAGGAGCTTCGTTACAATCTGTTTTAGATGCTGCAGACTGGTCAAAAGAGACCACTTTTGTTAAGTTCTACTTAAAGAATGTGGAACCAGCAGTTTTAAATAAGTAACTTTGTATAAATGGGAATTTAGTTTTCATTTCCGACGGATTGCCTATATGCAATTAATTTGTATATAACTTGTGTACAGTGGAATTTTAACAACCAGTAATGCTATATATAGAAGAAAGTACTTCTTTGTTGATAACAAGAGAAAAAATATATGTGTACAGTGTTACATGATGAAAAGAAAGAAGAATAACACTGAAAATACTACCGCATCCATAAGGTGAGCACTGCTTTGTAATCATCCTTATGTATATTTCATCAGGCAAGTATAAATCATGAATTAAAATTTATCAATTTTGAAGAAAATATTAATTTTATGAATGGATTTATACTTGCCTGATCAAGTTCCTCCCACCTCCCCTAGTATTTTGGTGTTATTATATTAAGCCAGAAATAAATCTGGGGTTTACAGGTGGATAGGACTCGCTCATGCGTTTAACCATGTGATGATTGTAATCACGTGAGTGCTATTTTTAGCACAGCGGATTGTTGATGCTTAACGGAGATATAATCCTTATGTATATTTCATCAGGCATGTATAAATCCATTCATAAAATTAATATTTTCTTCAAAATTGTAAAATTTTGTTCCTATGTCAACAATTCTGCTTGCTATGGCAACAAATAGACTAGAAATACTGCTGAAAATGGTGGTTTTCTGGATCCTGCGATATTTTTAAAAGTTTTTAATATTTTTTTATGAAACTTGGAACAGATGGCAATATGGACATTATGCACGTCATTTCATTTTGTTCCTACGTCAAAAATTCTGGTTGCTATTGCAACAAATAAAAAAAATATTCTGACAATGGTGGAATTACTGACAATGGTGGAGCCGGTAGGGGACTTTTATTGCTTGGCAATAGTCTTGTTATTGTGTGTTTCTGTACATGTGTGAATAAAAAAATCTTAGCTGAATTGCTGTTCATTGCCTGATTTTCAAAATAATGCAAAATACATGTATGTTGGAAAAAACATATAAAACCTACTCACACAGTAGAATTATCTGTGAAATTTCAAAACATCCGCTCCTTAGCGCCTCCTCGGAAGTAGCATTGGCTCATTTATTAATGCATCACAAAATAGAGGTAGCATCCGTGATTACCGGCTGTGAACTAGGAAACCAGGTAAATGTTAGAAACAATTTGTTTCCATTCTAGAGGCCACATCTCTGACTCAATCTTGGTCAAACATGGGCAGAATATTTATCTTGACTTTTTCTATGCCAAGTCAGAATTTTGGTCCAAGGCTTAAACAAACTTGGTCTGCAGGTCAAATCTTTAAAAAAAAAATGTTTCCATTCTAGAGACCACATGTATGGCTCAATCTTTAATCAAACTTGTGGTTGTAAGGTGAATCTGAACAATATTTAGGCCAAGTTCAAATCTGGGTCATTTATGACCTAATCGGATAAAAAATGTTCAAAATGTTTATCTGAAAAATATCTAGAATAGGTTAATATCTGGGTCTTGTGTGTCCAAGAAACTATTTCACAATGTGAAATCTTACCAAAAAAAACACTAAAGACCACTTATGACTCAATCTTTTTGAAACTTGGTAAGAATGTTCAAATCTGGGTCACTTGTGTCTTGAAACTAGGTAATTACTATAAAAATCTTTCCATTTCAGGGTTAATATTTATGACGCAAGCTTAATGAAACTTTGTCAGAATTATATATCTTGACAATATCTAGGCGAATTTGTTATCTGAATCAGATGCTTCTTAAAACTTGTTTACCAGGTCAAATCTTACAAAATCTTGTTACCACTCTAGGGCCCTATAAATGACTCATTCCTGATGAGACTCTGAATGTTAATCTTGACCATATTAAGGCCATGTTAGAATCTGGGTCAAGTGTGGTCAAAAACTAGATCACCTGGTCAAGTATTCATCAGTTGATGTTTGTGGTCAGTGAATTTGGGCTATCATGAACCTCTTGTTTTATACTTCTGATGATATTTGTGTTTCAAACATTATATAGCTAATAATAAAGAAATAGCTAATTTGTATCTCTGATCCCCAAATAGAGGAATATCACCCCTTGAAATTAAATGAGTCTGACTGAAATCTACTTGGTAACCCAAATAAAAACTGGAGGATGCAGTCCAGTCCACTAAACATTGCCAGTTACTAGTTTGGAGTTACAGTAGAAATATTATTTTCATGTTGTGTTAACATTATAAATAAGATGTTTATTTTATCATGTTATTTACAATACATGGGTATAAAACTAAATATCCTATTGTTCAAGAATGTCTAAAAAAGCCTAAGGGTTTTGATGAAATCAAGCTTAATTTGATTAAGATTAAATATGAAATCTTATTAAAACCTGCCAACCTGTATGAGCATATGATTGTAATTTTTTGTGTTTTGGCTTGAGCTATGGGACTTAAGTGCATGATTCCTCATGTTTTTCCTACAGAGTGGCTCTAATATTTGGAGGCATCACCGTGGTAGCTGGGTTCATAGGAGTGGCTTTAGGGGCCGAGTCTTCACGACGATACAAGCTGATCAATCCAAGAGCTGATCCCCTCATCTGCGCATTTGGTCTTCTCATTTGCACACCTTTCCTCTTCTTTGCGCTTGTATTGTCAGGAACACAGCCAGCCGTTACATGGGTGAGACTATTGGGCCTTTGAAATTACTTTTCGTTTTAACTCATAAAGCACAATTGAGTCGCGTTCTGAGAAAACTGGGCTTAATGCATGTGTGTAAAGTGTCATCCCAAATTAGCCTGTGCAGTCTGCACAGGCTAATCAGGGACAACACTTTCCGCTGTTATGGTATTTTTAGTTTCAAGGAAGTTCCTCCTTACCAAAAATCAAGTTTAGGCGGAAAGTGTCGTCCCTGATTAGCCTGTGCAAACTGCACAGGCTAATCTGGGATGACACTTTACGCACATACAGTTTGCCCAGTTTTCTCAGAACACGACTCAATTTATTGAGCTATTGCATGACATTCATGTTTGCTCCAGAATATCAGTTTCAATGGTAAGTTTAAGAAATCAAGGCTTGAAAATGTAAATCATAATCTTTCTTCATTATTGGGACATTTTGCTGGTGAATGTTGAGCTATTATTAAATGCTTTTGCATTATCGTGTAAATATATTAGTATTTTCTAAAGACAAAGTAGAAAAAACACAAAGGTAGCTTTAATTGAGCAGTCCCCTGAAATTCTAAAGCTTGCTCATATGTCTATGCTGCTATGGATATTTTGAGAAAATTGCCATTTTGTTTTTAATGATATTTGTATTCTTTATGACAATTGAGCTTTTTAAAACAGGATAATACTTTATTGGTATATAACTGTGTTTATGGACTCATTTCTGAGTCCTGTCTTTGGTGTGGTAAGTTGTTTTGACAGTTCGCAAGCGTAAGTTGGTCGAATGTTACAAAAAATACAATTGTACAACTTTATCCCCAAAATTGCAAATTTTTGTTGACATTCATACACCCAGAAGTATGTCATAAATAGGATATCATTCAATAAAAGGTTACTTTGAAGATCTATGATTTATTTCTCTATGATACTTTTTTGCTGCAAGTCTTGTTTGAGCAACTCCAACAAAAGTAAGAACTGTATTTCTCACTCAGAATTGTTAATTATTTTTAACAATTTCTCAATGTCTGCCCTAAATTCAATAACTCTCCCAAACAAAGCTTTTTAATTAGTTTTTGACTGATGAAGTTGAATGAAATACAGTTTTCACTTTCATAGGCATTTCCATGATTAAAAAAAACAATTGTTTACTATTTTCTATTTACACATACACGTTGATCAGGTTAAATACTGTTATAATATGTGACATATTTTAACAAAACTTTTGCTCAACCCAATTTTTGCCTTATAATCCCCTGCCATGGGGATATTATTTTGGCGTTGTCCATCTGTCCATCTGGCTGGCACTCTTGTGTCCGGAGCCATATCTTGGAAGTGCTTTGGCAGATTTCATTGAAACTTGGTATGAGTATATAATATGGATATGAGGATGAGGCCCGCCAAATGGAATTGTACACCATCTGTTAATAACAGAGTAATGGTCCTTTGTATCTTGAAAAAATGCTTTTTAATATAGCATTTTTGTGTCTGGAGCCATATCTTGGAAGTGCTTTGGCGGATTTCATTGAAACTTGATAAGAGTATATATATGGATAAGAGGATGATGCACCACAAATGGCATTGTACACCATATGTTAATAACGGATATGGCCCTCTGTATCTTGAAAAAATGCTTTTTAATATAAGCTTAGAGCTTAATCTCCATTAACACATGAGCCAGAGCCATGAAACTTGCCATAGTTGTTCTCAACTATCTGGGGGTGCTTCACATTCAACACCCATAATCCTAGGGGCTAAAGTCAAGGTCACATATTGAGGTCAAAGGTCACACATTTGATGAATTATTCATTATTTAGTCATTCCTTTACTATGCAACAAGGGATTCTGTAATAACTGGCCACATTTGTTCTCCATTATCTAGCTGAGTGTCAAATATAAGATCCTGGTTGCTAGGGTCATGGTCAAAGTCACACACAAAGGTCAAAATCACACATTTTGATTAAATATGCCTTACCGTAATTACTCTATGTTTTTGGACACTCTAAGTTTTCGGACACCCCTCTTTTACAGAAAAATAATTATTTTTCGTGACTCTTAATTTTCGGACACACGAGTTTTCGTCCATAATTAATGTCTCTAAGTTTTCGGACAGTATATTTTACAGCGCTATTTTACCAAATTTCGGTTCTGTTTTCGATATCTAATGACACTTGAACATGGGGTTTTACAACCAGATTAACATTATAAAACATGGCAGGTGCATGCCTGAGGGCAACGGACCATTACATTTGTGTATTGGGTAAATAACCTTGTTAACCGGTATTAAACAATGGTTTCGCCCGATAGCATAAGCGTTATAATGACAATGTCCAGGGGTAGTGCCAATTAATAGTTCAATTATTTACCGCAATGGTACTACCCCTACTCAGTAAAATAATTGTGACAAATACTAAACGCTTCAAAGTGTGATGCACCCTATTGCAAGTTTTACGAACAATGGCAGGTGTTAAACAACTTTCGGAAATGAGCAAACAGAGAATTGATAGTTTGCTTTTTTATTGCGTTAATTACAGGTTCATACTAGCGAGTATCGGTACATCCCATGCTCATCTTTAAACTCGTTGGTCAAAGTACAACCTTGTAGTAACTTTCTGTCAAATATATTAAGCATTTAAAATTATTAAAAATGCAATACAAACATATATAACTGTAATTTATACTATACGGCATGGTATTTAACAAGCCCGTGCTATTACTGCGGTAGTCGTTGATACAATTGACGCTATTTTCGGACACTTCAATTTTCGACTCTAAGTTTTCGGACACCTGTATTTTGTGAATATTTTTTGTATCTAAGTTTTCAGGCACGAAATTTTTTTATTATTTTTAAGTGTCCGAAAACATAGAGTAATTACGGTATTTGGTAAGGATTCTACCAGACTAAAGTTCTAGACCCATCCATAAACAAATTTAATTTGCTTGTTTTTCAAATTAACTTATAGGTTTTCATTTATATCGTGCTATATTATATATTGGCAGTTGCCATGTTTCAGTGAAGGTACCTTTGCAAGCACTGTTCTATTAAAAAGTTGACATATTAGATTTACAAATTGCAGTTTATTTTTCTTCTGTGTATGTGATAGTGCTTCTGTTTTCAGGTGCTTATTTTCCTTGGTGAGGTGGCTTTATGCTTAAATTGGGCTATAATTGCTGACATTTTGTTGGTAAGTAGAAGAATATTTCCATAAACCTTAAGCTTTGTGTTAGGACACATACATTTTGTATCATACTCTTTTATTTTTCCTTAACTTATATTCCCCCTTTTAAAATTCAATTATCACATAAAGCTATCTATAAATGAATTCTGAATTGTGTAAAACAATGTTATAAATTCCTTGAGAGACAGGAAGGCTTATCGTCCATTCTTTCAATATTACTGATAAGAACTTATGGCTTTCATGGGTTTGTATGAGTTATTAAGCAAACAGAGGTTTTCAGAATTTCCATTCATTTTTAGCTCGGCTGTTTTCGGAGAAAACCCGAGGTATTGTCATAGCCAGCTCGCCGTCCGCCGGCGTCGTGCTAAAACCTTTACATTGGCTCTAAAATCAAAGTGCTTCCACTTACAACTTTGAAACTTTATATGTAGATGCACCTTGATGAGTTCTACACGCAACACCCATTTTCGGGTCACTAAGTCAAAGGTCAAGGTCACTGTGACCTCTAAAAAATCAATAAAAAAATCTGACAAGCTTTCATTAGCTCACCTGATTGCTCAGGTGAGCTTTTGTGACCAGTCCTGTCGTCTTCCGTCCGTCGTCCACATTTGGTTTGTGAACACTCTAGAGGCAACATTTCATGTCGGATCTTCATGAAACTTGTCCCAATGATATCTCGATTAAGTTCGAAACTGGGTCATGCTGGGTCAAAAACTAGGTCACGAGGTCAAAAAAAAGTAAAACCTTGTAAACACTGTAAAAGTCACATTTCATGCCCAATCTTCATGTTACTGTGTCAAAATGTTTGCCTTAATGATATGTTGGTCAAGTTCAAAAGTGGTTCCGGTCCATTGAAAAACATGACCGCTAGTGGGCGGGGCAGTTTTCCTTATTTGGCTATAGAGAAACCTTGTAAACACTCTAGAAGTAACAATTTTTGCCCAATCATCATGAAAATTGGTCAAAACATTGGTTTTATTGATATCAGGAACTAGTTCGAAAATGGTCCAGATCGGTGAAAAAACATGGCCGCTAGTGGGCGGGGCATTTTTCTCAATATGTATATAGTTGAAACATGTGAACACTCTAGAAGTCACATTTTTGGCCCAATTATCATGAAATTTGGTCAGAACATTTGCTTCCCTGATATTACATGTAGAGTTGAGTTCGAAAATTGTTCTGGTCAGTTAAAAAAACATGGCTTCCGGGGGGGGGGGGGGGGCCGTTTTCCTTATTTGGCTATAGAGAAACCTTGTAAACACTCTAGAAGTCACAATTTTTGCCCAATCATCATGAAAGTTGGTCAAAACATTGATATTATTGATATCTCGGACGAGTTCGAAAATGGTCCAGATCGGTGAAAAAACATGGCCGCCAGTGGGCGGGGCATTTTTCTCTACATGTATATAGTGAAACATGTGAACACTCTAGAAGTCACATTTTTGGCCCAATTTTCATGAAATTTGGTCAGAACATTTGTTTCCTTGATATGAGAGTTGAGTCCGAAAATGGTTCCGGTCAGTTGAATAACATGGTTGCCGGGGGGGGGGGGGCAGTTTTCTTATATTTATATAGTAAAAAAAGCTTGTGAACACTCTAGAAATCACAATGGTTTTATATATATCACATAATTAATGCCATAATTATTGCCCTTAGATTGTCCAAATTTTCATTATATTATACAAAATTCTTGTAAACACTCTAGAGGTCACAATTTAGTTTCAGATTTTATGAATCTTGGTCAAAATATTTATTTTTGTAAGCAAAGTTTGATGTTTGGTAAGGGTGGGTCAACTCAAAATATAGGTCACCAGGTCAAATCTTACAAAAACACTCCATATGCCAGAGTTTTGGTTCAATAATGATGAAACTTGACCAGGATGTTTGTCTGGACAATATCTAGGTCAAGTTTGACGTTTGGAAAAGATTGAAGGAACTGACTCCTCTCCGGTGAGCGAACTAGGGCCATCTTGGCCCTCTTGTTGATTCAAAACTGCACCCGCAGCCGAGCGTGGCACCCATTATGCGGTGCTCTTGATTAATACATTCCTTGTCAATTTTCTGGATATTCCTTTTACACCAGTGTTAAATGTGAATGCTGATGTTTCAGTATGTAGTCATACCAACCCGTCGGTCAGCTGCTGAGGCCGTACAGATCTTGATGTCCCACTTGCTGGGAGATGCTGGCAGCCCCTTTCTTATTGGAGTGGTGAGCTTATTATGCTTCCCTTCTTTCTGCTAATAGGTGTAGTTAACTGTGTGCAGACAATAACAATCAGAGTATTGGAATGCATACAAAGGGTATAGTTCTGGTCCCAACAGAACTACTCACATAGTACTTGACTTATGAAAAACAATTTTTTACTGACAAGAACTATAAAGGATTCTGTGCAATCATTAATTTATGGGGAAGTGTTAGTGTACTTATAAAGGTTTGCAGTAAATCTTTGGTTGGGGCATTACATACAGAACCCTCTGAACTTGGTTCTTCCAACTATGTAACAGCTGTCATCTATTCTTCAGATTGCTGATGCGAGTGCTAAGCGATACGATGGTGGGAATGATAACCCTGCCATCCAGTTTGTCACACTGCAGGAGTCTCTCTACATAACAACATTTATTTGCGTGCTTGGGGGCGCTTTCTTTCTTGCATGTGCTCTCTTTATTGTGCAAGACAAAACGGCTGCGGAGCAAGCCACAAAAGGTAGGCTACTTGAAATAAAAGAAGTAACGCGTTCATATTTGATCTTTTTAGTGGGATTGTCAGTTTTTGTATAAGGGTTTAGATATAAGTACATTCATGGGATAACTAAATTTCTGTACAGATTATTCTTTTTGAGAATCTAAGGTTGGAAGTGATTGTCTGAATTCAGTATTCAATTAAAAAGATGTCATTGAAACTTCACTTCACTCATAATTTGTCTGTAAGTAATGAAGAAATTAAAGCTTATTATCACATTAATACGGAAGGCATATTGAGTCAAATATATGGTAGAACAAATACGTAATGTCTTCGTATGCTCTGACAGTGGGTATAGATCTTGGGGCCTCCAGATGGCCAGTAGGCACAAAATCAACTTTTTATGCTCCTGGTAGGGTGGCATATAGCATTTGAACTGTCCGTCCATCCGTCCAAAAACTTTAACATTGGCCATAACTTTTGCAATATTGAAGATAGCAACTTGATATTTGCATGCATGTGCATCTCATGGAGCTGCACATTTTGAGTGGTGAAAGGTCAAGGTCATCTTTCAAGGTCAAAAGTAAAAAAAATACCATCCAAGGGAAGCAATAAGCTTTTAAAGGGAGATAATTTCTAAACCTGCGATATGATATATTGAAATTTTATTTCAAAGCGGTGCAATAGGGGCCATTGTATTTCTGACAAACACATCTCTTGTTCTTTATGACATAGCAGAACTGAGTTGTAGTATTTGTGAATGTTTCAGCCTTTGTTCACATTCTCATGCATTTAATTGCTCTTAGTCAGATTAAAATGCTTGAATTTGTAACATTGCAAGATATTTATGGGCAGGCATACGAGTGAAGGCTGATGATGAAACATCTGACGATGAACCCATTGATATTGGAGACCGCGTAATCAGTGACGCACAACCTATTGTCTAGTATGCAAACTCACTAGCATGGAAATATGAAATGTAATTTCTTGCATATTTGATGTTACATGTTGTATTTGGTGTTGTTGTTTCTAACACTTAGTTTTCTTAATCTTTTTCTATTATTTGGTGTTATTGCTTCTAACCAGCAGATTTTCTAATGTGTATTTGCTATTTTGGTTGTAGATCCTAACATGCCATATGTGTTTCCACTAATTGAACATCTAGTTTGGCTAATATGTTTCTGTTCAATCTTATATTACTGTCTTTTTATGCCCCCCTTCGAAGAAGAGGGGGTATATTGCTTTGCACATGTCGGTCGGTCTGTCGGTCGGTCGGTCGGTCTGTCGGTCGGTCGGTCCGTCCACCAGATGGTTTCCGGATAATAACTCAAGAACGCTTGGGGCTAGGATTGATCATGACTCGCAGATGACCCCTATTGATTTTGAGGTCACTAGGTCAAAGGTCAAGGTCACGGTGACCCGAAATAGTAAAATGGTTTCCGGATGATAACTCAAGAACGCATACGCCTAGGATCATGAAACTTCATGGGTAGATTGACCATGACTCGCAGATGACCCTTATTGATTTTGAGGTCACTAGGTTAAAGGTCAAGGTCACGCTGACCCGAAATAGTAAAATTGTTTTCGGATGATAACTCAAGAACGCATACGCCTAAGATCATGAAACTTTCATGGGTAGATTGATCATGACTCGCAGATGACCTCTATTGATTTTGAGGTCACTAGGTCAAAGGTCAAGGACACGGTGACCCGAAATAGTAAAATGGTTTCCGGATGATAACTCAAGAACGCATACGCCTAGGATCATGAAACTTCATGGGTAGATTGATCATGACTCGCAGATGACCCCTATTGATTTTGAGGTCACAAGGTCAACGGTCAAGGTCACGGTGACCCGAAATAGTACAATAATTTTCGGATGATAACTCAAGAACGCTTTTGCCTAGGATCATGACACTTCATAGGTACAGGTCACTAGGTCAAAGGTCAAGGTCACAGTGACAAAAAACGTATTCACACAATGGCTGCCACTACAACGGACAGCCCATATGAGGGGCATGCATGTTTTACAAACAGCCCTTGTTAAACCAGTATTTACAGGGTACTTATTTGTTATTTTATTATATTGGTTATCCTCGAGTGCCCAATTTCGACGCATGCAAGCAGTTTGTTGAAGTTTTGTTGCTCAATATAGGGATTTATGTAATTAATTTTGTTATTATGCCCCCCTTCGAAGAAGAGGGGGTATATTGCGTTGCACATGTCAGTCGGTCTGTTGGTCGGTCCACCAGGTGGTTTC
Source organism: Dreissena polymorpha (assembly GCF_020536995.1). Classification (NCBI taxonomy): domain Eukaryota; kingdom Metazoa; phylum Mollusca; class Bivalvia; order Myida; family Dreissenidae; genus Dreissena; species Dreissena polymorpha. The sequence goes on along the minus strand of NC_068355.1, from coordinate 9,011,770 downwards.
CGGATGATAACTCAAAAACGCTTGGGCCTAGGATCATGACTTCATAGGTAGATTGATCATGACTTGCAGATGACCCCTATTGATTTTGATATCTAGGTCAAAGGTCAAGGTCACAGTTACCTGGAATAGTAAAATGGTTTCCGGATGATAACTCAAGAACGCATACGCCTAGGATCATGAAACTTCATAGGTAGATTGATCATGACTCGCAGATAACCCCTATTGATTTTGAGGTCACTAGGTCAAAGGTCAAGGTCACGGTGACCCAAAATAGTAAAATTGTTTCGGGATGATTACTCAAGAATGCATACGCCGAGGATCATGAAACTTCATCGTTAGATAGATCATGACTCGCAGATGACCCCTATTGATTTTGAGGTCACTAGGTCAAAGGTCAAGGTCATGGTGACCCGAAATAGTAAAATTGTTTCCGGATGATAACTCAAGAACGCATTAGCCTAGGATCATGAAACTTCATAGGTAGATTGATCATAACTCACAGATGGTCCCTATTGAATTTGAGGTCACTAGGTCAAAGGTCAAGGTCACAGTGACTTGAAAAAGTTAAATGGTTTCCGGATGATAACTCAAGAACGCATACGCCTAGGATCATGAAACTCCATCGTTAGATAGATCATGACTCGCAGATGACCCATATTGATTTTGAGGTCAAAGGTCAAGGTCACGGTGACTCAAAATAGTAAAATGGTTTTTGGATGATAACTCAAGAATGCATACGCCTAGGATCATGAAACTTGATAGGTAGATTGATCATGACTCGCAGATGACCCCTATTGATTTTGAGGTCATTAGGTCAAAGGTCAAGGTCACGGTGACCCGAAATAGTAAAATGGTTTTCAGATGATAACTCAAGAACGCATATGCCTAGGATCATAAAACTTCATGGGTAGATTGATCATGACTCGCAGATGAGCCCTATTGATTTTGAGGTCACTAGTTTCATTACACATTTACCTTTCATTTACACATTTTAAATTCAATTGATTGTGTAATCAACAAAAATTCGTTGAAAAACGAAATGACCCAAGTCTATGTAACGGCGGTCATATTTGTTGAGAGTGCCCTAAAACGACGCATCTGATTGGTTACCCGATTGCAATGTAAATATCACTCCTGTGGAAACTGAATGCATAAAATATTAACTCATGATTGTTGTATTTAAATTTGTATCACTGTAAAAGCATTATGGAACTGAAATTAATTAAATCAATTAAGGTTTATAAATTTGGGATGCCACACTTTCTGGCAGTGGTTAATAGGGGACCCTGTCAGCAACCCCTTGTCATAAGCTGTGTTTATGGAAGTAGGTGAATATAACATGTACTTCTTTTGTGGAACCTACAATTATAATTAAGAAAATGAAAATAATGAATAAACATAATATGCAATTACCAACATAAACACTTGCTACATGTAGTTAAAATTGTATTACAGCATAACCAAAAAAATATTAGGACTTCAAATCAAAGTTTAAGCGTACACCTTTTTCATAGTGAAAATAATCTATTTATACGATGTTTTGTCAAATGGCAGTCACGTGACTTATGAATGAAATAGTGAACTTTTGCAGACGAAACCAATGCATTATCCCACGGTCTTATTTACAAAAACAATTGGGTGTAAAGTGTTTAAGAGTTTTGCATTAAGTAAAATACCTAAAAATCCATCAATTGCAAACCAATCAACCATATCTTACCTTTTAACCCGCTATTTTCCACATAACAAACAACAACTATAGTGAATTGTGCGTAGTGTACCATGTGCTATTGTATGACGTCAACGGATGTCGCTTATGTATCAAACAGAGGCAAAACAAAAATCACGTCGTATTAGGGCAGCGTCTATTCGGGTCACTCGAGGATATGTTTAGTAATCAGTGAATCACTTGTTGTAAAGAAAATAAAAGGAGGGTTTCTGGGATTTGCATTCATTTGTTAATAGTATTTTTTTCGAATAAAAAAAATGTGTATGTTCCTTAAAATATTTAGTGGAACAAATTGTGAAACAGACTTTTTCTGCAAGTATACATTTTAACAGACTTTTTCTGCAAGTATTTTAACCGAGTTTCAATTTTATAATATAAGCCGCACTTTATGAAGGACAACACTTTCTGCCTAAATTGGATTTTCGCAACGAAGATAATAAAAAAAAAAAAGTTCATTAAAGTGGAAAGTGTTGTCTCTAATTTTCCTTCGCCTACTGCAGAGGCTAATCTGGGACAACACTTTGCATGCATGCATTAAACCCCTTTTCCCCAGAGCATGTTCATATAAGTGATACCCAAGCAGCGACTTGATGTTGATTTATGTTAAGTTTATTATGGTCCTTCAAAACTCTTTAACTAATTCCTTATTTGGTTTTATTAACCAGGTTTTCCGAAGGAAAAAACTGGTTATTAGATTGGCGAATGCAGGCGGGCTGGCTGGCGGGCTGGCTGGCTGGCTGGCGGGCTGGCGGAACAAGCTTGTCCGGGCCATAACTATGTCGTTCATTGTCAGATTTTAAAATCATTTGGCACATTTGTTCACCATCATTGGACGGTGTGTTGCGCGAAATAATTACGTCGATATCTCCAAGGTCAAGGTCACACTTTGAGTTCAAAGGTCAAAAAAGGGCCATAAATGAGCTTGTCCAGGCCATAACTATGTCATTCATTGTGAGATTTTAAAATCATTTGGCACATTTGTTCACCATCATGGTACGGTGTGTCGCACGAAAGAATCACGTCAATATCTCCAATGTCAAGGTCGCCACGACTAAAAATAGATTATTTTTTTTTTACACAAACTTACAAAATGGATTTGTCACCTTTATATGGCCTTTATATAGATAAACAAGTACTACCTCTTAAATGGTATAACCCTCAAGTCAAAAACAATTATCAAAGTGCATTAACACTATGTAGTTTTAACAAATAATTTTAACTTTAGTTTTCCATTGCAAGTTAGAAAACAAAAGCGCCATATACAACTAACAAGGGACAAAATTGTCACAAAACCAGGTTTTCATTGTGAAAAAAAAATCTGATAAAGGGAGAAAACTCAAACTGAATTTTTGAAATGAACAAACAAAATTGTCTGTCTCTCAGTCCTTCCATATGTCACGCATTTTCAGGGATATATCTTGAAAACTTTACGTGGTTTCAGCATGGAACATCATGGATGTATAGATATTAATTAGGAGAAGGATCGTAACCCTAAACATTTTTTAGAAACGGTTATTGCATGTTTTGTATGATGTTTTTCTGTCACAAGTTTTTAAGGGCTTTTTTTCAGAAACAGCGGAAGATTGAAACATGAAACTTCAATCATATATAGATATCAATGAAGAGAAATGCCATGCAAAAGAACCATAACCCTACCCTGTCTTAAATAAGTATTATTGCTTTTTTTTTTCGTCTATGATGCCCGTCTGTTACAAACTGTTAAGGGTTTTATATCAAAAACTATATAACATTTGTTCTTGGAACTTCATGGTTGTATAGATAGAAATTAGTAAAACAGCAATGCACAAGAACCATAGAGCTACATTTTTGTAATAACAGTTATTGCCCTTTGTTCTTTTTGTATGACTTCTGTCTGACACCAACTTTTCAGGGCTATAAAAGCTTAGAACTTGGTCAGAAGATTTGTACTAATAATATCTTGGACAAGTTTAAAAATGGTTCCGGTTGGTTGAAAAACAAGGCGGCCAGAGGATGGGGCATTTTTCACTACATGGCAAATATTCGTTACATTACATCTTTAGCCACAACAACAGTCTTATATGTCTGTGATGTGGTCTTCTTTCAGTTGATTTCATTTCATTGTCTTCATTCTGACAACTATGTTAATTTTAATTGTATTTTGTTACCTAAAATATAATGTTTTTCTGAGAACCATAGTATTTTGCACGCTTGAAGTATTTATTTGCATTTCTTACCTGAAATACTTATATCTAAATGTATTTTTCATTGTTCTAATTTTATCGAAAAGCATGCTTCAGTGTTCTAATTTCATCGAAAAGCATGCTTCAGTGTTCTAATTTGCTTCAGTGTTCTAACTTTATCTGGCCCGATACCTTATATGCCTGTTAAGGTAAGCCCGTTTTTGTGTAGGAAACATTGTTGATGTATAGTAAATTTAGTTTGTAGCTTCTCATTTAACACAGTTATTTTGAAATTACGTTATAACACACTTATTATATCTTGTTCAGCAACTACATGTGTATTCCTGCTTAGCTTTGGTATCATTTATAACATGTGCGATGTTATTACTGTTATATACAGATTCGTTTGTGTGTCTGTGTATTTTGGTTAAACAATCAGTGGTGATATGAATTATTTTTGTATAATCTATATTCACATAAAACATAACAACCATCATAAAAGTTGTCTGACTCTGTTCATGTATTTAGTCCTAAGATAAGTTATTGAATAAAATTCATATTTTGACGATTCAAAATAATAAATTCAGAGCTACTGAATGTTTGTGTATGAAATTGTTAACTACCTTCATTTCAAGCTGATTTTGTCGTATATTTTATTAATCCTATATAATCTTGTAAAAGACGACTTTAACATTCCCAATTTTAGTGCTTGTAATGATGTAACGATAATCACTTAATTAAAAAAATCCACAAACTGATACTCTCAATTTGAACTCCTATTGTCGGTATACATATATAGCGCTTATTTACATCTATTATCTAAATTAAATAATCACCAAATTTAATTCATAATAAACTATTATCCTATACATAAAACATAATGATGGTAGGTGTCATATTGGTTAAGTATAGATAATGGGAAACAATCCATATTGGACTAGTATTCTTTGAGTAAGACAGGCAGTTGACATATTGCTTCTAAACTGTTTCATGAGATATTAGATAAAAAATTATATCAACACATCGCTACTTTGTAACCAAAATGTTACCACTTATTACAGTAAGGCAGGGGTCTCAACAGTAATGACATTGATCTTATGAAATTTGGTTTCTAGTATAAAAAAAATGAGTTTAAAGTAAATAAAACATTGTGTATGACGATACATATATTATGTATCTCTTGAAGAAACAATGAGATCATTCATTTTATGTGTGGTTTGACCAGAAGCTACTTAGCATTGATAGATTGATCTTTGTACACAAGAAGTTTAACTACATAGAATAACAAATAACTCTTTGTTGGGGTTGTTGCTCACCCATTTTAAAATATTGTTATTGAGGTCAAACTTGTACTTCTTTCGAAAAAATATGTGTGACTCAGTTTTAATGAACATTGGTCATAATGTTTATCAATACCAGTATCTAGGCTGAAATTTGAATATGGGTCACATTCATAAATAAATAGGTCATTAGGTTAAAATCTGATAAAAACCAAGTTACCACTAACAAAGGGCATTTATTTCTCAATCTTGATGGAACATGATTAGAATGTTTATCGTGACGATATCCAGAAAAAGGTTGAATCTTGGTAATGTGTGATCAAAAACTAGTTCACCAGCACACATTTTTTTAAAAGCCTTAATATTTTACTGATCATTTTATCCATTAAACATTAGAGTGTCTCTATATTCTCTGCTTGCATATTATCCATCTGGTTCTTGATTTTTTTTTATCAAGAGAGGCATCTCCTTCAAATCTATATATCAAAAATGTGAAAACGGTCTTTGTTCATCTAGATTTTGCTGTTCCTATATACAAAATATATATTGTTGACATGAGATAAGTAACTGATGTACTGCTTAACTGCTTATGTAATATATGTTAATTGTACTGAAGTGAGATTGAGGTTTTTCTTTCTTTTTAGCTCACCTGAGCACAACGTGCTTATGGTGAGCTTTTGTGATCGCCTTTTGTCCGTTGTCCGTCGTGCGTTGTGCGACGTCAACATTTGCCTTGTTCACTCTCTAGAGGTCACATTTATTGTCCAATCTTCATGAAATTTAGACAGAAGATAGGTTTCAATGATATCTTGGATGAGTTCGAAAATGGTTACGTTTGCTTGAAAAACCTTGCTGCCAAGGGGCAGGGCATTTTTCCTTATATGGTAATAGCAAAATCTTGTTAACACTCTAGAGGCCACATTTACTGTCCGATCCTCATGAAACTTGGTCAGAAGATTCATCCCAATGATATCTTGGACGAGTTCGAACATGATGTCGGTTGGTTGAAAAACATGGCCGCCAGGGGGCGGGGCATTTTTCCTTATATGGCTTTAGTAAAACCTTGTTAACACTCTAGAGGCCACATTTATTTTCCGATCTTCATGAAATGTGCTCAGATGATTTGTCCCAATGATATCTTGGATTAGTTCAAAAATGGTAACCTTGGCTTGAAAAACATGGCTGCCAAGGGGCGGGGCATTTTTCCTCATATGGCTATATATGGCTATAGTAAAATCTGGTTAACTTTCTAGTTTGTTCAATCTTCATGAAATTTGGTCAGAACATTGGTTTCCTGTGTAGTAAAGTTTGGTTTTATTATGTCAATATTATGTGACATTAACTGTGTTATGTAATTTTTCATAACACAGAATTTTCATAGTTAACATAACTGTTTTAGTCATTAACACTTATGATAAGCCTTTCAACTAAGAGATAACTGAAAGAAAGACAACATGTGCATGATATTGCAGTATTTATGCAGTATTTATCTCCCTTGTTTAACCTGGTTCAGTAATCTATTTTTAGTTCTGCTCTGGAATTAGGGAAGATATTGATCATTGATAAATGCACTGTTCTGAGGGAAAATTGACTACTCTGCCATTGATCTCTTCTGAACTGTATAAAATAAGCTGTTTTGGCTGATTTAAACACCTCTTGATGCTTTCTTGAAAAGTTAACAGCTCTTGAAAAAGGTTGGAATTTTGAAATAATTAAACTCTAAATTATTTTTAACGCCAGCATCAAGACATGTTGGCATTATTTTCTAAATTATTCTTATTATTTAGATTATTTTTATTTGGCATTTTCTAAATTAGAAAGACTCTATTCTATTTCAATAACTGTAGTAAATTTTTCTTATTTTTACATTTGATTCACTGAAGTTTCCTAATCTCCATAAATATTGTTCTTTAGATTAAATTAGACCTATTTTGTAAACTAGATTTTTGAAGCACTTTCTAGACTAACAGTAACTTATATTTATATTAGTTTTTTTGACAGATTTTGAACTTCTTATTACATTCATTAAGTTATTTGCTGTATGTTTTTTGTTTTTGTAACGATACTTAGATTCTTTAGACTTGGCTTGTACCTGTTCTTAATTTTCTGTCATTGTTCTTCATTTTCCGAGTTCTTGGAGTAAAAATTTGTTATTTTTGTTAAAGCTGCCTTGGTTTTCACTTATAAATAAATTCTTTGAGTGTATTTAGGCGTCCTGACTGAACGCCTTTAGTTAATTGAATTACAACCAGTCAGTATATTCATCCTGACCGGTAATAAGAGTTTGTCAAATAAATATTTCCGCATTACATAAGTGCTTACAAAGTTACATAACTTGTAACCATCCTGTGACCGGTTCATTTGCGTAAGCGAAGGAGACCGCACTACCATACCTGAATAGGACAGTTGATTAAATGGTTTGGATCGGTAAAAAAACATGGCCGCTAGGGGGGGGGGGGGGGGCTCTTGTTCCTTTTATTTATATAGTAAAAAAGCTTGTGAACACTCTAGAAGTCACATGTTTTGCCTAATCACTTTATATGTATATTGTGACAACATGTGAACAGTCTAGAAGCCACATTTTTTTCCCAATCTTCATGAAATTTGGACATATCTTGGAAGAATTTCAAAAATGGTTTAGGTCTGTTAAAAAAACATGGCCGCCAAGGGGCCATTTGTTGTTTATTCTTCATGATACTTGGTTAGAACATTTGTTCCATTGATATCTTGGGCTGCAAAGAACAGGTAATTTCTTTTTATCTCAGGTGAGCGACTTTGGGCCTTTCAGGCCCTCTTGTTTTAAATTAGTTTAAAAAAAGATAAATTGGTTGAATATATACTATGTACAGAAGTCTGTTTTAGTATCATAATGTAGACTCTCACTTTTAGCTGTTTGTTTTTATTGTTTTGATTGTCACATTCTCAAGAATATCTGGGATACAACATACAAAAACGAAGATGATTATAATTGGAGCTACACATATTAAATCTTATTTTGTTTTGTTATGTTTCAGAACGCTCACTGACTGGGGAGGACAATGCGGCCTATGAGGACTTTGTGAACTCCTCATCTGCTGGGCTGAATCAGGACAAGCGATGAAATACTAGCAAACATCAGGATATGTTGTCATTGTTGTGGCTGTATTTGAAGGAAATGTTAATAACAGGCATCAAATCTTGACATTTGATTCGTATTGGAAATATGATAACAATTCTGATGATATTTGTACTCAATAAGGTACTTGATATCAGATATTGTTTATTGAAAACCAGTTATTGGATCTTTTTGCAAAAGTGCTGTTGACCCCCCTGTGTTTTATTTGATGATATTTATTGTTGAGCTGCAGAGGCATTATATTAATAAAAAGTAAAACATTTATACAAATAAATAATAATTGATACTAAATAATTCAAATTACCATTTTGGCGTGCTGTCACATATAAGGATGTTCCAACTCTTGTTCCTCTCGTATGTCATTGACATTTTTATCATTTTACTTATAAGTATTTGTTAATGATTTTGGATGGCTGCCACTCACATAATGACTTTTTGATTTTTTGTTAAATTTACTATTTTTAATGGAATTATTGTTTCATTGTTCATTTCATAATGTGTTCATCACTTTTATTAATTATTATAAAGTTACATTGAGTATTGCCTCATATGTTCATTTGCATGGAGCAATTATACTTTGATCATGCATCAGAACAATAATGCGTTTGAACTTTGTACACTGGACATTTAAGTGATACATTTGAGCTGTGCTCTGCGAAAAGGGGTTTAATGCATGTGCGTAAAGTGTAGTCCCAGATAAGCCTGTGCTGTCCGCACAGGCTAATCAGGGACAACAATTTTCAAATATATGATATTTTTTGTTTCAAGAAAGTCTCTGCCCAGCTAAAATCCTGTTTTCACGTAAAGTGTTGTCCCTAATTTGCCTGTGCAGACTGCACAGGCTTATCTGGGACAACACTTTACGCTCATGCATCAAACCCCTTTTTCTTAAAAATAAACAGGACACTTAAAATTAAAGAATGAAAAACAATATTTATATGTGCCCTCTTATTAATGTATTCCTACTTTGATCTTATTGTGATATATTTGAGACGTTTTGCAGTTAGCACAGGCTATTCAAGGACAGCACTTTAAGCATAGACTAGAATTGCATTTAAAAGAAACTTTCTTTAAACAACAAAAATTGTTTAAAGCCTTGATAAACTTGTAGGGACTGCACAGGCTAATCAGGGATGACACCACACATTTGCTTAGAGTGTGGCTCACTTATTGGATTTAAGTGTTTTCCAGTGGAAACCTATTAATAGAAAAATGTGTTGCATTTAATAATACAAGTTGTTCCAAACTAGTTCACAGCTGTATAGCTTTATAAGGCTGTAATTTTAAAGCACATGTCTGTTGAAAGACTGTAAATGTACACTTGAATATTCATTACAAATGTTTATTCTGTAGAGAAATTTTACACATTATACAGTAACCTTATCATGCAAGATGGTCCATAGTTTCTGCTTTTTACTTATTTGGTTAATATGTAACAAAACTTATATTATGATCAAACTTGCATTTACGGACAGAACTACAACTGGTAATATAAACTTGGCTGTCTTTAAACCTTGCTTAAAAGAGCAAACACACGCACATTTAATTGCATCATTTTCTTTAGTTCTATGTCTTAGCTTATTTTTTGATATGACAAAAAAAAATACAAAAGATAAAAATTATGACATATTTATAGACATTTTTCTGCTGTCTGCCTTGCGCACTGGTTTGTACACTCAATGATTACCAAGGCTACCCAGGTTCAATTCCCATTCCCGGCTGCATGTGAGTTTGGTTGGTGGTCACCACACAGGTGGGTATTCCTCAGGGTACTTCCGCATCCTCCCACAACACATAACCTTTCAGTAACAACCAAATAGCTGGAAATTGCAACGATAATTCAAATAATTGTGCTAACTTTTGTGAGTCTAGTAAGCTTATTAGGAAGGAGAGCTGGGGCACAATCCGGGTCTGCACATAATGTTTACTCTGGCTTGGAAAGGACCTCATCAACTTCGAAATACACACTCATTTGTATTGAACAATTTGCTTATTTGCGTAGTACTCTTTTATGTAGAGTAGATCATCACATAATCTTTTGAATGCATATGATGATAAGGATCCTTATAATAATAATGATGATGAAGATCATAATGTTTCTATTTGTAATTTGTATATATCTGTTATTCTAACATTATGCGATGCACTGGAATGCTGGTGTTGACAAATTTCAGGATTTGTGTCTCTTTAAAATGTATGTCTTGTTTTTGGATTCAAATGTTTAACTATCAAAATTATGTGTGAATAAATTCTGTGTTATGAAAGAACACATATTTAAAGAGTAAAATTATGCTGTTTTCATTTAGTTACTTGTTAAGTTCATTGTATCCTTTACAAGATCAAGGTGAGCTATTGTCATCTATCTTTGTCTGATGTCTTGTTTCTTGCAGTCATAAAAACGTTTTACTAGTTTCCACTATTGAGACCACATTTTTCTTTCATTCAGTATAAAACTTTGTCAAAATGATAAACTTGACAATATCAAGGCAGACTAGAGTTATTCTTCTAGTAAAACATCCCTTTTATTGAAAACAATGAAGAGTAATGGCTACTTGATCATCATGTTATTTTATTAGAAGCTACACACAATTACATAAAAGGTCTGTTTTTAATGACTATTGCTATGCACATGATGAAATTAAAGGCATTTCTATTATTAAACTGAGCAATATTTAATCATTACAAGGCTTACTAACACTTATGGAAATATCAATATCTTAAGATAAACCAACAGAAACATTATAAAAGCACTGGGTCAGAAGGTTTTACAGCAGAATATGTTCAAGTGTTTGGAAAAAAATTAGTATAGTAATATACCATATAAGAAGAAGCCTCAATTATGGGTTTACCTTTGGAACCATGTCAGTAACTAATAAAAATACAAGGTATAATTACTAGAAAACCCAGACATATTCTGAAAAACCTAATGTCATCTAAACTTCTATATGGCATTTACAAGCTGGCATCTGGGTCTACTGCTGACAGATTAACACTGTCCTTGAAACCTTATTTTTAAAGATGTATTGTTCTGTATTAAAGGTAGATATATAGTGAGAATACCAAACAATTATACTACAATATGAAATTAACAGAATTACCATTTCCTTGCACTCTTGATGACCATCAACTCTGAAAAGGCATTGGATACCCTTGAATTGAGTTTATAGAAAAAAAACATAACAATTTAGTTACAAATTATAATAATAAATTTCAGATATGTTCCATATGGTCCGCAAATCCTGGCCGTTAAGTTTAAAATATTACTAATTCATCGGGATACTTAGTCATCTCTTAGTGTTGGTATTGTGCATATGTATTACGTCTTGTGCAAATTATTTCAGTTCTTGTTCTCTTAAGAAAATATTATTAAAAGTAATATCAATATAATTGTTTGGACGAGAACGAACTGGTCATAGTTGTATAATCTATTTGTGCAGTTTGTCGACAAGAAAAGAAGAGACAGCAGCTAGCTAAAAACTGACATCAGCGAAAAGATTTAAGAGAGAAGCGAAAACCTTGCCTCTGCGAAACCAGAGCAAATGAAACGAAATTGTCCAATTTTAGCAAGTTGCACTTTGTCTGGTTTATGGAATCTTAAACATTATTAAATACAATAAAAAATAAAACGTAATTATTTATGTTATATTACAAATTATAAAATAATAACATAATAACCATTCTATCACTCCGATTGCCACATACAACTCAAAAGTAACACATCCTGTGAATAATGTAAATGCTTAAGAAAACAATATAAATTTTATACATGGTGTTGCGACACGGTTTAATGAATTTTGATTAAGCATATAACGCAAATCCTGTTTTAACTGTCGACTGATAAAGCAGCTCATTGATTCGGAAAAAACCTTTTCTAAGAAGTTTACTAATTTCGGCAATCAATCGAACATCGGTTAAGGCAATGTGTACGTATCTTGAATGTAATCCATGCACAGCAATTGGACACCCAAATATAGGTGACGGTATATTATCCATATCTTAAACTAAAGTTTTTGTGTTACAATGCATGATTTTTCAGTTTTGAAAACATAGACGAAAATATAGCACTACTAATATTGATCATCTTTTTATAAATGACTCTTTACCTGCATGTATTAGCTTAAGTTATCATCTGAAAAAAGTTTTTCAATTAATGTCCTTTTACTCATTATTGCGTGCACGGTAAAAGACAATTTAGATCACCGTGTGTCACTCTACCAAATACTTAAGATGTTGTCTTTGCAAGTTTCTAAATTTGAGTCTTCGATGTTTATATATGTTGCATCAACATACAATCAGAATCTGAACGTGGTTTTTTTAAATCTGAATCCGCGGGTAATTAAACTCGTTCTAAATAAAATGACATAGAACCATAACTTGAACCAAATAAACCAATAAATCATTTAGATTTTTACATTATGTAATAAGATTTTAATTTAATTGATATGATTTATTGATAAATGGATGCATTCTATTTATGTTTATGTCCTAACATCGTTCACATCTGTTTCAAAATAGAAAAAAACACACACATAAATCACATATTCTCCGTAAATAATGTATAACATACACTCTTCTGTTTCAGAAAGATCTAGACAGTCTATCATTGTGGGAGCAGAAATAGATGTCTTTTAACATACCAAAATGTCACATCATGCATGTTACGAGAAACTGTAAACCAGTAAAAACAGCTTACACTCTTCACAATCAACCTCTGTCTGTTGTAAACCAAGCAACATATCTTGGCGTTGAAGTAAGCTCAACTTTAATTTGGTCACCCCATGTAAATATCAAAGCGCTGAAGGCTCTATAGTTGTTCGCTGTTGTCGTCCTTAATTAGCTTGTGCGCATTGCACAGGCTAATCAGTGTGCACAGGCTAATCTTATTTGATATGCATTAAGCCCCGTTTTCCCTGAAAGCAGCCGATATGTACAGATTTCAATGATAAACACTAGACTAGTCAATGCCGTTTTACATGCTGGTATATACACTCACTCCAGAAATAGAGTAGAAGCATCATTTGTCGTCTGCAGTGCAGACAGGCAGCGGTAATCTTTCCTAGCAGAGTGAGTTGCGGTTCTTTCCGTAGCTATGGCTTCTAAGCACATACTGATTTGCAAAATATGCTCTGTAAATTTAGTCGGCCGCTAATGCGACCAACTAAAAATTAGTAGTAAAGCAAGTTAGAGCTTAGGATTTTTAAAACGAAACATTCACTCTTCTAAAATGGAAACTAAGGCAGCGGCATATAACAGCATTGTAAGACCATCCTTGGAATACTGCTCTAGTGTGTGGGACCCGTACCATCAGAAGGATATTGATAAAATTGAAAATGTTCAGCGTCAAGCCGCCAGATTTGTAACGAATAATTACAGCAAGACCCCGGGCACTGTGAGTCACAAATATAATAAGGGATCGGAATTGGAATACCTTGCAATCAAGAAGACAACAAGCTAGGCCCATTCTGTTCTATAAAATAGTATATTATCATGTTGACATCATCCCCCTACACTATCTCACTACATACAATAGACACACACGCTATCACCATCACATGGCATACCAAATACCACCAAGTACTACTGATGATTACAAATTTTGATTTTTTCCAAGAACAGTTGTACAATGGAACACACTTCCATCTAATGTTGTCAGCGCTGATACGATCCCTGGATTTAAATCTGCACTGTCTACATCAGTGTTCCATCCTTAGTTCACATGTTGTTGTTTTTGCTTTTATCCTGTTTTAAACTCTACTAATATTCTCACCACATGCACAGACGTATATGTATATATTTAAGTCTTGAGGGCTTAAGGTGTTATGTTTTGCACCTATTTTATATCACTGTTGATAGGATTTTCCGGGGTGGATTGAGTTACCCGGAAAACCTATCAATCTATTTCTTTTTAACCACCACGCATGGCCATAATGTATCAGTATTGAACATAGCCATTATTATAAAAGAAGAAAGAGGAAGAAGAAGAAACATTTCAATATCAATTTAGTTATTGAATTGCATACATAGCAACATACTATTATCAAATGTGCTACACTCTTCTAGTGATTGCATTAATTTTGATTTTCATTTGGGGGTATCGTTTGTTCAGAACTGGTGGAAATTGAGCAATTGACGTTATTTACATATAAACACCAGTTAAAACAGCAAAATGATTTTCCGTTTCTGTCAAAATTTTAATAAGCATGATAACATGTTATTAACCTGTCAACATATAGTGCAAAAAAGTTAAATTTAATCCCATTCAATCATCGTAGCATGTTGTCAAATTTTTTATATTAGCCGCCAACCAGCTTTACCCAGGACTTGCGGTTTAGGGCGAGTCTCTCCAGTTTTCTAGTCTACCTGACATGACATCTGCATCCACATCTCGTTTCCATTTGCTTCTAACTTCCTTTGCTGGCTCCATGTGACAGATTGCCTTTTCGTATTGGGTGCATGCTTTCGTTAGGTATGGAGTATCAATCGCAAATGTTACTGAAAAATGTTCTCTTAAACTTGCTGCGGATTAGTTAAGCTCCAGTTCTCTTTGTTAGTTATCTTGCATGGTCAGCGTATCTTGAGGATCTTCATTAGCCAGGTGTTAATAAAGACCTTGATTTACTTCAAGATAGTGACGAACGTTATCCAAGTTTTTTTTTCAAAGCGTAGTATTGGCCTTTAGGAAGTATCTAGAAATCGGATCTTTGTGTTAATCCTATCTATCTGTCTTCAATTGCATGATTGCGCTTCGGTTTTATTCGTTCGCGTTGCAGCAGCACAGTTTGACAGATCCCATGTAGCTTAATTGTGTTATCAACGTTGAATTCGCAGAAGCTGACGTTAGCTCGTCGAAGCCAACTTCTCTTCTGCCCTTTGTCATCTGCGATTACTCCTTAACTCTTCTCCAGTAATGTTCCTTACTCATTGAAAGGATGGCGAGGATGAATTGTCCTCTTATATGCGGCCATTTGTGCCGTCTTTACAGAATCATAAATAGTTTGGGCATTCTCTGTATGATGTGATGGTCTTAGTGAAGGCAATCCGTTTCGGCTTAACGGCTTTCACCGCATCGCGTCGTATATTTTCTGGCTGGTTGTTCATGTTCTCCCAGGCTCGCGATGTTCGTCGGTATGCTATTTTGGCGTTTATGTAGCGACCCGTTTTCCCATGGTAGGGTTGATAGCCCAAAGTCCGACCCTCCTCTGTGGCAATGGTCGGTTGAAATGTACATTACCTGTTAGTGATGTGATATGATCTGAATCTTCTAATACTTGGCTAATTTTGGTCTGGTTAGCATCTTACTGTTTAGTGAAATAAAGTATTATTACGTTTAAACAATTTGTATTGCTATATAATTTGAAGTGTGATGCTACGATGTTATTTTTTGTATACGTTTACATTGTTGTCAGTGACCCACCAAGATTGAGGCATAGTGCTCTTTCAAAATGGGTAAATGTCCGAATTTGTTTTTTGCGTTGGCTATTTCAAGAACAAACTCTATAAAACCTAGAATGTCTTCTGTATTGCTAACTTCTAAATGCCGTCAGCCGTTTGTGCACGTTCAATCCTAAATGAAGATAAAAACAAATATTACGCAGATTGTTGCCTTAAATTCAAAATTTTTATAATAACTGTAAATTGTTATTTTGCTATAGGCGCATCCACTATTTTTTCTTCAGATGAATAAGTTTTACTATTTTTGAACATAATCATTTCGGGAAAACATATTGTCAATTTGTTATTTAAAATTTCAGTCGAGAAAAACAATGAAAACAAAACGAATATATAATTCGCACGAAAAGAAGATTGTGAAGTATATTTTCTCTCTGTTGTTCATGTCAGATCTGAAAAACTTTGCGGCAGAAACACGACTCACTTTTCGCTCGGGTTAAACACAATTCCTGGTCCAAATAACAACGACCTAGCGCAAGCAACGTTCACAACGCACCCAGGGGTTGGATTACGAAACTTAATTATGCGTTTTTAACATTACTCGGCGCTTACATATTACATCGATTTATTTTTTTGCGAAACGTTCGCAGTACCGCTACCGGAATTGGTTTCAGAATTCAGCATACTAACATATATTGACGTTTCGTTGTGAACATATTACTGCACTACTATTCAGGTGAAATGCAAAGTACTTCTTTGAATGTTCTACGTATTTTTATTCTGCGTGTAAATATGTTCATATAAATGCTATGCATTATCTATTATTTTACATCAATATCAAACATCACAGTTCTCACAAATGTTGTATGAAATTATGTCTATCTATCTATTCTTTTTATAGAGTATTGTTTAGTGTAATTGACACCAACATATAACTGACCGGTTAAAGTTCTGGTTGTTTGGAGAATGTCAAATAAAGATTCGATGGACCGTTAAGATTGAATAAGTCGATTGATGATTTCTTTCATATTTACCGGGAACAAGAATAAATTCCGAGTACTGAACACTGTGCTAACCGGATAGCCAGAATATTGAAATGACAAGTTCACTTTCATTTTATTATAGTGCCATTGTATAGTTTCGGTATCTACATACTTTGTAGATAACAATAAAATACACAATATGAACATTAAACAAGTGATTTCAAAGATTACATTATTTGTTTGCTTTGATAGCATACTGCACATCTTCTGTCGACAAAATGAATTATATATCAACTGCAAATACATATTCAAATTTGAATATATGTTTTAGTCAAAACTCACTAAAAATATATAAGTTTACTTCAAACTTAACATTTAAGAAAATACGACCAAAAATAATGCAAGGTCCCACAACCAGGTTTTAAATTATTTATAATATCATTCAGTGTAAAGCATTTTCTACTTATACTACCGATAACTTGGCAACACCAGTTCTTTACGAAATGTACCCCAAAAAAAGCCCGAAACACACAAGTTTTAAGAAGAAACCGTTTTTTATTTTTTTAATTACCTATACCGTATTATGCCATCTGACTTTTTTTTCAGAAGGTCTTCTGTAAAATGTCGAACCAGGCCCATCTATATACCAGTTGTTATAGGCGCTGTCAACATCTGAAACGAGGCAAAGTTTGAAAGCAACAACCGGAAATGTCAAGCCATGGAAAACTATGTCGATGTATTTTGTATTTATGTTCTGTTTATTTGGTTTTTAGACACAGAACATTGTTTGGGTGATTAATGGTATAGCACTTCGTATTGCGAAGAAAGAAATTCGCGGAAAAACGGTGAATTATAAAAAAACGATAAAATTTCATCGATAATCAGCATGAATTGAATGATCAGTACATATTTTAACAAAATAAACATACTTGGAAATAAATCAAGAACGTGCTAACTATTCGAAATAAAAGATCAATATATCCAGTAATGTTACAACATGTTACATTTTAGTTTACTACAGTAATGTATTTGAGAAAATTCAAATGTTTTAAGAGTCGCATGCACATTTTTCATCTGCACTTCGTTTACCGATCATCTAAAAAACAATGGCACTTCGTTTCCCGACATCTAGACACTTTTTTCCAGATATAACACACTCGTTTTTTGTGAATCAAAAATGCAGAATTCGCTGTGGAATACTGTTAAAGCAAGCAGGCAATAAATAAAAATGTATGTACTTAGTACGCAAATAAAAAACGAATTAACGAAGCATGTTCTTATCCCTTTGAAATATGATTATGATTTGGTATAAATGTGAAAGATAAATGTTAAACAAATTGGATATATCTAATGAGTAAAATCTATATGACCATATATTTTAAATTACGTTCTAAACGGCTGATCTAAAGCATTTATCTTCATGTCCAAATGAAGGTACTAAGGCTATTTACTTATATATTATATAATATGTCATGAATAATCACTCTGCTTAAACTGCCTCTCAGAGATTAATATCAGCAGCGATGCAGGTCCGAAATTCTATTGGAACTTATTGGCTCAATGCCAGTAAACGAAAATAGCAATAAAAGAACGGGCGGGGTCGATTTAATCACACGACTGTGGTGTAAAAAGTTATGCATATCCGTCTTTGTTTTGAATATAATCAGCGACGACACTTTCCGCCTAAACTGGATTTTCGTCAAGAAGAGTCTGCCTCTAAAAGAAAAGTACAATAACGGCGCAAAGTGTCGTCCCTGATAAGCCTGTGTGCATTGCACAGGCTTATCTGGAACGATACTTTACGCCCATGCATTA
This sequence comes from Dreissena polymorpha, assembly GCF_020536995.1. Taxonomy (NCBI): domain Eukaryota; kingdom Metazoa; phylum Mollusca; class Bivalvia; order Myida; family Dreissenidae; genus Dreissena; species Dreissena polymorpha. The sequence continues at coordinate 8,993,300 of NC_068355.1, read as the reverse complement.
AACCCCCTTTTTACAGAGCGAGGCTTATATATATATGTATATATAAACATGTTTGTGTGTGTGTGTTTGTTTGTGTGTGTTATGTACACATTTATTTAATACTAAATATTATCTCATTTGAAAATTGCAATTATAATAAACATAGTATAAATTAACAGTAATGTGATTTTTGAAAAATATATTTTCAAAATGTTACGTATGAATAGCCATAATATAAATAAATGCATTTAAGGTAGAAGATAAAACTCAGTTATTAGAGTGCCCGCTTTGTTGAAAGTCTCCGTAATCTGAAGTGCCCTTTATCGGTAAACAAAGTGCCTGCAACTTTATGTATGCCACCTATTACAACATGCACTATCTTTGTTTATATTTCATTGACTACTATCAAAATTTCAGTATTTGAAGCACAGTGATTACTCTACATGCTGGAATAGCAAACAATTTCTTGCAATAATTCTAAGTAGTTTTATTTTGTTAAAATGTTTACTGTTCATCCAGTTTATGCTGTTTTCCGATCGAATTTTCTATTTTTTGGGCAAAACTGTACCGTTCTTCCGTGAAATTGTATATTCCCAATACAAAAGGATACACCATTTATCAACTCGACCATGTGTCTTGTCTTAAAAACTAACTATAGGATACAACTTTAAATAAAACAGAGGAACTTACCTCTCGCGCGTGGCGTTTGTTGTTCTCTGTCAGTGAAGTGCCATCCGTCAAGGAAGTATTCGCATACCCGGCGTGAAATTGTTTCAATGACAATACTCAAAACAATAAAATAAATAAATAAATAATAAATCACTTTTTACACCCTGAAATTCTGAAGTACTGTCGTCTGCTTCAATTAAACATTTAACAAGTAAAAAATATTAAATAAAGAAAAATAAGTCTAAAAAGAAAACAAAACACACAAATGTCAGATAATAATGACATTAAAACATTTATAGAGAATATGTTAGTGTGATTGTGTACTCGAATTTATCCAACGAGTTGAAGACAGGTTAACATGGCGAGACTTGCATCTACTGATGGTATGCACTTTACAGGCCACAAAATATCCAATCTGTATTAAATAACAGTGCGATTTCTGAATCAACACGGGAGGCCGGATCTCACATCCTCTCTGGGAAATGACGCAATACAGTCACTGCAACTGTGACGTCCCCACCATCACCAGCAAAGATTGACATATGCAGTAAACAGCACGATGATCACGATACAGCATCATACTTCACGTCTAGCCCTGTCTTATTGTCAACCTACTAAGCACTAAAACATATCTGCAACACTCTTTTGTATTATCATTTGTATAAATTTTATATTTCTATTGTTTGCTATGAAAATCAATTTAAATAGTCATGACAAATTGATCCAATTAACTAAATGAATTAATTAAATAACGCATTAATAACGACCAGACTCTGCATAATGTGTCAGACAATTATATAAAAAGTCAGGCAATGTAATTGTAAATCTTCAAATTTAATAGTCAAGTAGGGCTGAAAAGGTTGAAAAATGTCTGCAGACTTTTTGTAGTTTGGTACAGTCTGAGCAACCACAAAAAAGGAGATTCGAGGTTACGTCACTTTGTCTTGAATTGTATATGCAATATAAATAAATATGATGCATTATGTAGAAATATAAAAAGTAAACACAAGCATTTATTTTCTGTAGAACCATTGTGGAAAATATTGGTCCGGGCTCTTCATCACAAGTCCATTTACTATTTTCACTACAATCATTTTATACGTGCGTTCCACGATGTGTATAATTGTCATTTGATACTTGTAAATAATTCTAAAAACCCTATGCAATTAAATACAAAACAAATTTGTGAATAAATATATGTTCGCTAATTAACTATAAGGAATATGAAATGTTTATTGTTGTACACAAAACGAAAATATAGTAAACAGATTAATTTAACAAAATAAATCTTGCTGGTCTTTAAACGAAGGGCGAGAATAGAAACGTTAGGTATTTGAACAAAAATTTAATATAGTATTGCATAATCTTATTCCTTGTTTTTTTGACAGCATGGACACTGGTAAGTAACATTTTCAATAAATTCACCTGTCCTTCTCTCCATCGTTTTCAAACTTGTGTCTCCCCCGACACTATCGTATATGGCTGTAAAATATGAAAACAAGTAAACGGTAAGATAGCCGTGATTTTCGTACAATATCACCTCATAAAAATATGCAATAAGAAAATCGTGTGACAGTGCCCCATTTTATTAAGCACGTTTTACATGTTTATGTACAATATGTGTTTTGTCCTAAAAACATGCATGCACATAAATAAGATTTTTTTAACAGAAATCAGTTTGAAAGAATAGACATCTTTAGATATGAACTTATATTGCCATAGTTGTCTGTCATCGAAATAGTTACCAATCTAACTATAACTCCACCAACATTCCCATAAAAACTAGAAATGAGTGTTGACAATATAGTAGTGTATATTTAACGTTATTAAATGTATTTACTATTTTTGCTCTAATTGATTTCTGAATAAAACATTTATTTGAAAGTAAATGCATTTAAGGCGTTTATATTGTTTGTTTCTTTTTTCTTTTTTTATTGATAATGAACTAACTTTGAACATAATTGTATCGGTATTGAATTACGCTGTATTAAATAGTTTAAATTTTGAATTAAATGTAATACCCAATTTTATGTATCATTTTCTTTCCAACCGATTGTGAATATGTCTTGTTTGATTTCAGATGCTGACATTTATGGTTATATGAGCACTCATAATCGGACCCATTAACGGGCACATTAACGGGCATATTAACGGGCATATTAACGGGCACATTAACTGGCACATTCAGATGATTTGTGGTAGAACATCATACGAGCCTATGTATATGACTTCAAATGTAAAGCCACATTCTTAATGAAGAAAATGTACACTAAAACCAGGAGTCTACTATCTATCAAATCTCCTATCAATTAAAGGTTTTGAATTTCATTAATATTGGTCTGTATCCTAACACGTATGATCTTTCATATTTAAAATTAAATGTAAAGTGGGTACATCAGTATTAAAATCATGGTATATACCTGTGAAAGCCCCTACAAATGAAAGATTTTGCATGTTCGTGATATTGCACTTTATCTGTTCACGTGTTGTGTTTATGAAATTAAATGGTCATAGGTTACAGCAGTATTAGCTTTATGATCATATACATTATTCTAGTGCTGTGGTGAATATGATTTGTTGAGCAATTTAATTTTCAATAATATGAATTTAAAGTTCATTATATTGCTCTGTAAAACAACAAAACATTGCTGTGAGGTTAATGTTAAATTACTACCGTATTGTTGCTATTAATTTTGGGCATAATGATAAATGCTGGTCTAAGGGTAAGGTTCGATCAATCGACCGGTGGGAATCTCAAACCCTTGCAATCCGTTAACCCCAGCTTTATTTATCGTTAAGTTTATTGTCGCGGTGTATGTTTCGCCCTGAATTGTATAAGTTAACGTCTGGGTGACTCAATACCACTATTTATATAATATATGACACGCTTACTTGTATTCTTAGGTGAAAAGAAGCCATCCGTGTAGCTTAATGAATGGTGTATATCATGGATGGGAACAAACCATCCACCCCTTTTGATCAGTTTGAAGAGCGCCGTGTTGTCCCAGTGTCCATTGGTTCGAGCTCAGAACTGAGTCACCGCTTCTGGCATTGTGAGATCAAGAATTCAGCAGGTTTCATAGTACTGATATAATTGCATAAATCCAACTTTATACGTGTATGTTATTTTCACTCGTAGTTAAATAAAATTTAGAAATATAGAATTGAGAAATGCTGATAACGTTAAAGCTGTTTGAATGAAAATATAACCTCCAAAGTTGTTACACTTACTTGTTGTTAAGTTTTATCGTAGTATTAGTATTATCCTTTTGTTGACCACCTATCAGAAATTATACACTGTAAAGATACTAACCCGTTCAATTTATAACAAAAAATAAAGTTCATTTTATAATTTCTTTGTTTTTCAAGACATTTAACTTATTTAGTGGGTACGGTTTATTAAAACTCCTTCATTACGTAGAATGAGTCTATATCGGCGATGTGACATAGACATAAAAAAACAAGCATTTAGGTTTGAGCTTCGCTTTTACGGACAAAAAGAAGAATATAGATTTATGATATAAAATCCATTTTATGTATCACTCGTATTAACTTTAAAACAGACACCAATTATATGTACCTTTTTAATTGGTATCATGCGCAGTTGTTTTAGTTGTATGTTTATAATCATCAATATTGTCATTCAACGTAACAGCAAAATTATTCAATGTAAAAGACAATGAGCAGTGCATGTTAATACTGTCATGTTACTTGCTTTTTGAATCATTCTCGCTTGTATAGCGCTTTTTTGTATGGTTGATGCAATGAACATTGTTCTCTTTCGATCACTCAGGAATAATAAAACACACTACATGCCCATACAATTTATAAATATAGTTATACATTTCTTATATTATTTTTGTAATGTTTATGTATTGAAGTCCTTCTGCAAAAAATAATACGGCTAATTCATAGCTTTGTTTTGGGCATTGTCGGTGTTAAGTCTTCAGACCACCTTTACGCTGATGCTAATTATTAACTTGAAAGATGCATTTAAATGTATCAATACACATTTTTGGTAATCTATTCTAAACTATATTTGATATGGATGGACAATAGCTCTAATGCTCCTCTGTCCTTACGTTAAATGTGTCATTGATCGAAAGCGTTTTTTTTATAAACATTTGTTCCTACAGTATTTTTAAAGTACTTCACGATTGACAGAACACTTGCTCCTAGGTTATTTTGAAATGTGTCGAAAACGATAACTACAAAAGATTGTTTCTTCGCTATTTTGATATGGACGACAACTTTTCCCACGGACATTTGTTTGACATGCGCAGGCAACGGACCACACGAACTTTGTTCTTGCGCTATTTCTGACATTTATATCTAAAATGATATTTTGCCTCATGACACTTGTGACATACTTGTACAACTTACAGACCTTTAAAAAAAATTACTGCTAAGTTTTATTAAAAATTTTAAAGAACATAATTTTAGCAAAGGGAGCAATAAGAAGTTATACATTTATATATTTTGCAAAAACCTGCAGTCAAACTTCATATTTTCTCTTCATAAATGATAGTGCGTACACAATAGAACGTGCATTAAGAGAAACAAATTTTCTATATTATAATTTTTCATAAGCCTATTATAAAATGCTGAACTTCCGATACAAGAACCAATAAATATTGTAGATCTTTCTACCCGGGGGGGGGGGGGGGGTAACTTCCTATATACGGGTATATAGGGGTGTGCCGATTTTATGGGGTGTCTTTTTCGTCTAAAATTATAGATATGGGTATGGTTTTGAGCATCTAAGTATAGATATGGGTATTGAAATCAGAAATTTGCTTGTATATAAATGCATATAGATCTGAACTTATCGGTATCAAAATGGGTATGATAAATGTCATTCTTGTGTATAAATGGGTATCAAAAAGTAAATTTCAGTAGCGGGAAACATATAATAGCAAATTCAATAAGTATACTGTATTGATATGAAAGAGATTAACATTCTAGTATGAAATTTGTCCACTTTATCAAATTCTAGTATTTAAATGGGTCCAGCTTATCAAACTTCTTGTATTGAAATGGGTCCACTTTCTCAATGGTATCGTATACAAATGGGTATGCTTTTTCAAAAATCTTGTATCGAAATGGGTCTACTTTATCAGAGTTCCGGTATAAAAATGGGTCAAATTTCGGAAGTCTCAGCGGGACACCCCTACCCTAAAATTTGGGAAGTTACCCCTCCCCCCCCCTCCCCCCCCCCCGGGTCTTTCTATCTCACTCTCTGAAAAACATTGCATTCGTACTAAAATAGCTGCGAACAAAAACTTATCCAGTGACGTCATTAGCAACTAAGAATAGATCTTTCTATCTCACTCTCTGAAAAACATTGCATTCGTACTAAATAGTAAATAGCTGCGAACAAAAACTTATCCCGTGACGTCATTAGCAACTAAGAAAAACCATGAAAACCTACATTCTCGCTTATTTGTGTTGTTAAATGTAAAACAAAAATCGTCCGAGGAGGTCATAAGCAACTCTGCCGGCGAGTTAACCGATACTGTTATCGATATATTGCACATTAAGTGAACACAGTTCAATAAGGTCCAGCGACAACTCTGGATCATGCGACGACTGAGATACTGTATACATGTCGGTGGAAAGCAGAGTGTATTTCCCTATTCTTTATATTTGACGTATCAGATTTAACAGGTTTGAGTGTGTTCTTTGCAAGCCTAAGTAAGAAGGACTCCGTGAACGTAATCCTTATCTTCCTATTTGCTTACTTAACAAGAAATCCGTAAAAATGTGGTCAAAAATGAAACAAAATTCACTACTCTCTCAGTCAAACTATAATTTTACAGGATTTCGACTAATTATTACATAATTATGTGCCTAATATCTGATGTAAAAATATATAAATTACAAACAACATTTATGAGCTATTTTCTTTTTATATACTTAAAACTTGAAGTTTTAAATAGGAAAATACATGTATGTGGAGTCAAGACATATAATTGCATATATCCAACACTATGTTTGTAGGCTATTTTCATTCGTAGTTATAATAATGTTTTAACTATAGGATAGGGAAATGCTGATAACATAAAAGTGATACGATATATAATAATACCTCCAGCCATGTAATATAATATTTATATATATAAAGAAGAAGAAGACGACGACCACGGTGATGATGATGATTATGATGATGATGATGATGATGATGATAATGATGATGATGATGATGATGATGATGACGACGACGATGACGATGATTATGATGATGACGATGATGATGATGAAGAAGATGATGATAATGATGATGATGATGATGATGATGATGATGATCAGAAGTAGAAGATGATGATGCTTTTCTCAATTCGGAGTCAAGTATTTTTGTCAGCCTTCCCTTCTATCTTCGCATATTGTGTTAACTATATTGTATGTTTTTAGTTTTCTAGTTTGTATTAATAAAAAGGTAATAGAGATTTCAGGTATACGACACATGCTAATTACGACTTGAATAAGGAACAAATGCCACGGAAAAGAGATATAATCTTAACTATCCTACGACACACATTAATAAGAATTGTGAGTGTCTAACCGAACACAAATTATGTATGGAAAATTACTTATGATCATAACAACACTATCACGGAAACATACTTATAACGGATTTTACGTATTGAATGTGGGCTGGAATGACATATAGCAAAATACAAGTTCTTGAAGCGGACAAACATATGGCAAATTATTTTTCTAGGTCAGTAATTAAGTTGTTTAATGTGTCGTACTTATCAATGGACAAGTTATTTTTGTCATTTCCAAATGTCATCAAAATCCAATAAAAAAGTATGTGTCCCATTTCATTAAAACGATGTGCTTGTGGCATTGCTTTTTTCTCAGCAGCGTTTTGAAATTAAACAAGAACAACACCTCTTTATCTTAGGCCATCAAACAAATAATAGCAAATGATAAAATTGTAATACAGAAGACGGAAAGTCCCATAAATGATACATTGTGTTACAACTTTCTTATGTTTAAAATAGTCGCACTGTGACACAAAATAGAAACTTGGACGGAACAAAAAATGTCCAACCCCTGTGATATAAATCATCAAAAATTAAAGCCAAGATAAGATGTCCAATGCACTTATTTCTACAGTGTCTTTTTAATATAACTTGACCGAACTAATGATCCAAAGCAGGAAACGTTTCTGTAAATTTTGGAGTAATTTACCAGACATGCATCATAGCTATTGCACATTTTTCATCTCTCAGTTAACAGTTAACATACAAATTACATACCAAGTCAAAGATAGAGGCTAATATTTGGTACTGTGTGCTTAATTGAGCTAACACATGCAATAAATGAAAAAAATACTGACCGAGGCAAAGTAATAATATTAATCTCATCTGCCAAAATGCACATCGGGGTTATCAATACTTAAGTTAAAATGATCATATTAACAACAGACAAACATAATGATTTAAGATCTTTATTTCAAAATAGTAAATATTTCGAACTGAAAACATGTAACTTTTAACAAATGAATACTTGCCAACATTTTTCAGTACACAATCTGTTTAACATGAAAACTGGTGTCCTGAAACCTGCTTTTATATGCCTTTTGTACCTTACAAGATGCATTTTTAAGTTAGTTGAATCATGGTTTAAATATGTACACATGGAAGTAATTGATTAACTCTATTTATATCTATTGGTGCAGATAAACAACCATACACATACCCTTCTTATGTTTGGTTTCAGATTTGAAATGTATTAAATGTTTAATAGTGTACACAGTCATTTACTTCAAGGTGTCTTATTTCAAAAGATCACTCCACAATTATGTATCACAAAAATGTGCTATTTTAGAATAAGATAAATACCTGTTACTAGTATTTATTTATTTGAACAGATTTTGTGTCTTTAAAAAAAAAGCAAACAAGATGTGTTTGTACAACCCTCTTCCCCTCGCCGCTTTTTTACATTAAACATAGGACAATAACTAAAATAAGATAAGGTATTGCTACATGAAATTGTTTCAAATATCTAAATGGTAAATACATTATATCCGGTTTCATTTCATGATTTCATTTAAAAAGGCTCAACACAAAGAACAAGTACATCCAATATAAAGCTCCTAAGTAACTATCTTGAGTAGTTTAAAAATCATTGCCGATGTTAAAGGTTAGCTTCAAACCAACAGACAAAAAACTGACAAATCCTGGTCAGAACAAAAACTCGTACAAATGAAGAGATTCTGAAATCTAGAAAAATATGGATTAAACTTTAAAATATTTAAATCATGAAGTGCTGATATTGTGAATTATCAAAATAGTGAAATATTGAAATGAAATCACTGCCAGTCGTTCCTAACAATTTGTCTGTTCAAACTACAAAGTTTGATTTGGTAGAAACAGTGACCATACAAGCACTACCTGACTCTTTAGGAAATTAAAAATATACCTCATCTATCCAGACTGTTTGGCATAGACATAAAGCTGAATTAGCAGTTACAAAATGCATCACAGTTTATAAGACCTATTTGACAAAACAACAGAACAAATGTTATCAAAAGAATTATATATCAAGGATGGCAACGAGCCACAAAAGAAATGCAGCATAACACATTATAAAAGACATCTGTACAATTATATATTCTCTTTTAAATGGTAAGGTGAACAAAAAACAGTAACAGGAGATATAGTGATATAAATTGACAATTCTAATCATTTTAGCATATGTAAAAATGCTTTTTTCCCACATAAGAAATTTGCGTTAAATGCATATTCCTTTTAAGTCATTTTGAGAAATGCTCAGGTGTTGATTATAATATAACTATACATTTTTATGTCCAGTTGCATTATAAGGTTTTGTAAAAGTCTAACATGAACGAATAACAACAACAACTGAACACACTAGTTTAACAACAAAAAATAAATGGTGCACACAGAGAACATGTCACCAAATACCTTCCACCGCCTAATTAATACCATAACTTTCAACCTACGGGAGTAGCTCACAGGCAGGGACTTACCGGTAGGCCTGATTGCAAATTACAACTTTTTAAAATTATTGGAATCCAAAAAATACTGCCCCCCCATTATTTTATTAAATGATAACCTTCTAAGAAATTTAAACAAATAACCAGTAATTTAAATTAAATTTCCTTTTACCAAATTTATTTAAATTCAATGTACTGGCAAAAAAGGATGTTTTTTTAAACTCCCACGTTTAAACTCTAATTACCAAATTACACAGCGAATTGTCTTTTCACACAGATTTCTATTTGCCTATACATAAAGTTGGTACGGTACAAGTGCAGGTGTTAACTGTTACTGGTTAACAACTCATTTGCAAAAAATTAAATTACTATTTATTATAGAACATTTTAAACACTTGGCCAATGCCTGTATGCAAACAATTATGTGTTGTTACCGTGGTCCCAAGGAAAAGGGATTACACCTCTGATAACAGCGGATTTTCAATACATTTTGAACATCTGTTATTTTCTTTCTCTATAACAATTTAAACATCAGATACTGTCATTAACACTTCCAGTTCTATCTGCACCAGGATGGTGTTTATGTAATAAATGCAAAGGTGAACTAACTAAAATGCAAACTATACGTGCCATAATCAATAGCAGAATTTTCCGATATTCCAGATATTGCGTATCAATTGGAAGTAATAGAATGTAAACAATTAGATCACCGTTGTTGTACAGATGTAATTAATCTTAAGGTCTAATGGTCTTTGCGGTGATCTAACTATGCGTCTAAATGCCCAACATTTTTATATTATTCTTTATATTACACTAAACTATGACCCATTGCATTTTATTCACAATAACCATTGTGCAACATAAAGGTAAAGTTACAACTTCAAAGAAGCTTCAATTGAACTTAATATAAGCTGTGTTGTACTGTTTCAGTTATTTTTCATTTTAGTTCACTCATTGTTTGCTCAATATTGAGATAAATAAAGAGATTCATTAAAATACCAGACAACACATAAAGGCAATAGTTGAATCACAAAGAGTAGACTATACCGAAAGTTAACATCAATATTATGTATGATTTAACCCAAAAAACTCGTTTGCAAAAGCTAAGTCATACAAGTCAAACAATGTGTTATCTTCAGGCAGTTTCATGGTCTGTGTTGGTGTTGGTAAAATTAGTATGTTAATACAAGTTTGTGCTGTAGGTATTAAAGACTCGTTCTCTGAGAATATTATTGAAGGCTCCATGGAAAAATCGAACACTGGCTCATCTGCAACACCAGTGGCAAAATACAGCAAACTGTTTAGAGATATTCCTTCACGTCTACCACTGGTAACTTCTCTTGCATACTTAATTTTTTTCCATACACACTCTTTTCTACAACAGCTTTATTTGAGCCATTTTCACTGAACACAGGCTTCAAAATGGTTGTTAATTTCTCCACTGTTAGCGTCACACTGGTTGCATGGAACAGGAACTCCATTGATGGCATTATTTTAACCATCTGTGTACACATAAAACATGTTTGAAATCAGATATTTATATACATCTACATATGAATAACAAATAAACAAGAGTTTGTAAAGACCCCTACAATAGCCTTTCGAGTGAGTAAACCTACGGATTTAACAAAATGGTGCTGCTCTTAAGGTTGTATGGAAGGCCATACCAATACCTGAATGTCCTTGGGGGGGGGGAATAATTTTTATGATATGTAGTTGTAGAGAAGGGTAACAGGAAATTAAGATTTCTTGTTATCGTAAGGTGTAGGTGGTCTACATAGATTAGATGATTTTCAATTTTATAGAGTAGTATCAAGGATGTGTTTATTCTTCTCTGTTCTAAAGTTTGCCAATTAAGTGTCTTTATCATCTGAGAAACGCTACTGGTGTAATGGTAGTCATTAAATACATAACGGGCTGCTGACCTTTGAACTCTCTCTGATTGATAAGTTAAGTTTTTCTGCCATGGATGCCAAATTGAAGAAAAATATTCCAGTTGCGGTCTAACATATGTTTTGTACGCTGTTTCTTTTATTTGTTTATTATTTGTTTTGACATTTCTCTTGATAAATTTTAGTGAATTAGTAGCTTTAGTTGTTATGTTATTCATATGCGTTTTCCAGTTAAAATCATTGCTTATAGTAAGGCCAAGGCATTTTGCTTTAGCTGTTGTTTTTAGTTCTATATTATGAAGTTTATAAGGGAAATGAATTGCCTTTTTCTTTTTCGTTAATCTTATCACTTAACACTTATCAGGATTAAATTCCATAGACCAGTTTTCATCCCATTTTTCTAATTTGTGCAAGTCATTTTGAAGAGTGTTACAGTCATTTTCTTTATTTATGGTGAGGTAGACCACCGTATCATCTGCAAAGAGTCGTGCCCTACTTCTTAAGGAATCTGGAAGGTCGTGAATAAAGACAAGAAATAAACAGGGCCCCAATACAGAACCTTGGGGAACACCTGACATGACCGGAGCTGGGTTTGATTTATGACCTTCAACAACTACAGTTTGTGTTCTATGTTTTAAGAAAGAAGACTTCTAGGAAGTAGTATTGCTAATAACACCAAGTTTGAGAAGTGTGTATACTATGAGGTTATGATCTACTTTATCGAAAGCTTTACTAAAATCCATTACAATTAGGTCAGTTTGTTTACCAGCTTCTAGGTTATCATAGATTTCTTGAGAGAAGGAGATAAATTGTGTTTCATAGCTATGTTTAGAACGGAATCCGTGTTGGAATGGACAAAGAAGATCGTTAGTGTCAAAATAATTCATGAGGTTTGATACAAAGATGTGTTCCATTAATTAGTGAGGGAAATCGGCCGATAATTACTTGCTTTACACTTAGCACCATTTTTAAATATTGGGGCAACCTGTGCAGACCTCCAGTCTAGTGGGACGGAGCCAGTGATATGTGATGCACAAAAGATTTTTGTCAAAGATGGCGCTATTTCATGATGGAGTTCTTTCAAGAGACGAGGTGATATTTTGTCTGTGCCAGAGGCCTTATTTGAATTTAAGTTGTTTAGCATTATTTCTACACCAGATAGGGTAATGTTTATGTTTTCCATTTTACTTTAAGTAGCTGGATGAATTCTTGATATAAGATTTAGTTCCGTTTGGTGTCTAAGATTCATTCGTTAAGGCTTGGAGAACTCAGATTCGAATTGTTTGTTGACAATGTTAGCTTTTTGTGTGGCGTCAGTATGCGTTATTCCATCACGTTTTAACGGGGCTACGCCATTATTTTCATTTTGTTTTTATCTATGTATGAGTAAAAAAAATGTTTTTGTTGTTTTCAGCATCACCAGTAAAAATGAAAGATTCTAAATATTCCCAGTAGTTTTTACGTATTTCATTTTGTATTGATGCTTTAATTACGGTCAGTTTAGTTTTTAATTTGCATTACTTTTATTGGTACGGGTGGTAGTCTTCCCTTTATTGTACAATTTGTCACGTGTATGGATGAGTCAAATGGTATTTTTGGAGAGACAAGGGAGATTGCTTTTTGGTTTAGTTTGTTTTGTTGGGATATATTTATTTGATATAGTTTTTATGATGTCTTTAAACTGGAGCCATAGTTCATTAGGATCTAAATCAGGCTGGGTTTTGAATTTGTCTTCAAAATTTCTATTTAAGTCAGACTTGAATTGTTCCCAGTCTGCTTTACAAAACAGTTTTACATTTCGTATTGGTTGGTAAGGACGTCATATTGGCATATTTATCTCATGGAATACGATATCATGGTCGGACGAACCGAGGACAGGCAGTGTCTTGGTAGAATGAATCTTACTTGGTTTGTTTGTTAAAAGTAAATCAAGAACATTATTGCCTATTGTTGGTATTTTTCAAGATTAAAAATTGTCATGTTTTCTTGGAAATCTTCATATAAATTTTTGAATTTGCACGTGTCTCTAATTGACTCATTGGACCAGTCTAAATCTGGCATATTAAAATCGCCCAGGACCCAGATTGTGCTATTTTGTGGGATCATTTTTATCGAGGACCAGAGATTATGGAGACTAATTTCATCATTTTCATGTGGTTTATAAAAGGCTGATACATAGATAGATTACAGGCCTTTTATACTGATTTTTGCCCATGTGATATTACAGTCAGTTTTGAAGTCGGGCTCAATCCTCACAGATTAATCTTTTTGAAATGGCAAGAAGTACCCCGCCGCCTTTGCCAGACGTACGGTCATCACGAACCACCATAAAAATGGAGTCTGTTGGAAATATTTCCGACGTTAGAGTTCCAGGTTTTAGCCAGGTCTCAATACAAGCGATAACGTCAGGCTGGGTTTGATGGATTACTTGGTGAAATTCCGGGATTTTATTGTTTGATGATCTGCAATTAATATTGTGTATGGTTATTCATTCTTGTGGAAATATTTGTTACGACAGGAATGTTGTGTACATGTTGAAGGTCGACTTGAATAAGTATTTTGTTATGTCAATTAATCGTTTGTCTTTGATAAAATGTGTTAATAAAGACATAATTTGAAATGAAGCAGGATAAATCGAATATATGTTTTGCGCTGAGATGGCTAAAGCTCGCCCTATTTTCTTTTTCTAAGCCTCACCGGATAAACTTTCTCCATCACGGTACCAACCATATATTGGCCATATATTGGCCAGAGTCACATTCGAATAACGGCCCGCACGCGACGGCATTTTGTTACTATTTATAGAACCGATTTTTTATAACAATAATAATATGTTTAAGGTTTGTATTTTTATGACGATACAATCTTTATTGCGAGTAAGATTGGGATAATAGCGATGATTTTAGTATGGTGCTGTTGTTAATAAAAGCTATTGATAGAAGGGATGATGTTTTTGTTGTTGTTACTGTTATCGTGATGATGATGTTTTGTGGCTGATAATAACGATGGTGAGGATGTTAAGGATAAGGATATAGGAAGGAAAGGAACATTAAGGAAGACGATTGATAATCACTTGCAACAAACATATAACATAGTGCACGATGTGAAGTGTCAACGTCTGAGCGAATGGTTATTCATGGTAACGTACTTTGGAGTTGAATATAAAAAAAGTAAAACCCCAGCTGCTGGGGCAGTATTTCATTCTCATTATATACAATATACAATTAGTTGGTTCTTAATTTAAGGCAAGTGACCAATTGCCAAAACGGTACGAAACAGCACAATCCGAAACAACATATACATGTGTACACATAGAAGAATGAAGCTGGGATCACCGCCTTGGAACGGTCAATGCAAAGCACTGGGGTTTAAACCGGTTTTAGAGCGCTCAACCTCACTCTTGCCCCAGCAATATTCATGCTACGTATATGTGTAAATAAAATTGAACTTCATAGCATTGCAACTCAAATTAAACAATAATAAAATGGAATTAAAACGCGTTCAATGTAATTACCATTTAATTACTCAATGGTAGGAAGGAGACCAGAGCAACAGAGTTACAACTTTTTGAGGAACGATGAAATTAAATTACAAACAAGTGTCAACTACATAACTTCTTTTTTTAATATAGCATCATAAATTTAATATTTCAGATCACCATCGTGAAAATACAGGAAGAAGCAGCAATAGTGGGTGTAACAGATCTTTTTTACATAGCTTGGTTGTTTTTGTGACTGCTCAAAATAAATCAAACAAGAAACGCGTCAGAGAGAAAATATAAATAAAGTTTAACGATATAATTGAACACCAATTATTCGTTGACACCAACCTATGGGTCTACAGGACGCGATGTTGTTGTTTTTTTAATAATAAAAACGCTTTAAATACAAATTAAACGCTAAACGTTTGGTTTTCGAAAATGTAGCATTTGTTTGCATAGTATTTTTTTCGCGTTTGTGTTATCCAAACGCCACGGAAACTATTCAAAAGATTTCGTACAACTTCGTTGTAAAAGGTAAACCAATCAAAGCTGGTATCATTGCTGATTAACAGCAATAAACGGTTGTTCTATTACAAACTACACATACACAATGACAAGTATACAATAACCGGACAAAACAAATAAAAGAAAGCCGCTCCGCATTTCGGAAATTTTTGAGATACGATTTTACACGACTCACTCGAATGATGCATGTTTAAAGAAAAACGCTAGCATACCAGAATGGTATTATTCATATATGAACAAGGCACTGGATTATGTCCTAAATGTTGTTCTTAAGGGAACTCTGTTCTTCCCATGACTACTTCGTTCAATATACTTTCCTAAAAAGAGCACCGCATAACGGGTGCCACGCTCGGCTGCGGGTGCAGTTTTGAATAGATGAAAGCTTGTCAGAATTTATTTTTTTAGAGGTCACAGTGACCTTGACCTTTGACCTAGTGACCCAAAAATGGAATGGTATGTAGAACTCATCAAGGTGCAGTTACATATGAAGTTTAAAAGTTGTAGGTTGAAGCACTTTGATTTTAGAGCCAATGTTCAAAACCTTGACAAAATGTTAAGGTTTTAGCACGACGCGGACGGCGGACACGACGACGGACACGACGACGGACACGACGAGCTGGCTATGACAATACCTCGGGTTTTCTCCGAAAACAGCCGAGCTAAAAAATCAACGGCGTATTATACGAGTATAAGATTAACAACATACCTAAAATATTTCCCTTGTTATACAACACGTGACTTACCTCTTAAGCAAACGACGTATCGAGAAGTACCATTTACGTGATTGACGATGTGGTGCTGGCCGTTGGCGGACAGAGAGACGAACATTTGGATGAAAGCGATAGTCGTCAATAGTGTAAGCCGAGCGGTATCAGTGATGTTGCATTTTATGAACTTTCTTAACCACAACGCATTAAAAAGATAAAATAAGTCAGTTTCTGGTTTCTGCAGTTGTATTAGTATCATAACTCGTACCATAAAAAACAGCACTATGTTTGGTAAGTTGCACAACAAGAAGGTCATTTTAGTACTTAGCAGTTATAATAGAATAAGGCGATGGAACCAGTCGTCACTCTTTAGTTATTGTTTATAGCTTAGTTCAATGAAGGTTTAAAACGTAAGTTAAATAAAAATAAAGATGTAGTCTTATTTAAGATATGATAGTGTAAGTGAGTCGTATATTTTAGTTAATACCTCTGTTGTTGGCTTTTGACATCTTTGAAAAAGGTTCTTCATTTTTTGTGACTTAAGTTACGAGCCAAGTATAACGACTAACTGAACCAAGTAACGACTGACTTCATCACAACGAACAGCACTTTTTATAGGCAGTTGCTGAGGCTGGGCGTTGCTGGCGACCAATCAGAACCAGACTTTCATGTAAGTATTAACTGCGTAAAATGGTTTTATCATCAGTGACAACATTTGCATAAACCGCATTGCAAGTCTTACAAGAAAGCATCACACGAATTAAAAGCTCAGAAAATATTATGCATCACTAAACAATGCTTTCACAACATTTCTCAAGCATAATGATAATATTTTGTCTTAAACGCAGTGAAAGCAATGCGAAAGCTTTCGCATTTCGCGAGAATACTTTAAGTAGTTCCCCACCAGCATTAATATCTGAAAGGACCACTAGCTGTATAAGTTACATTGTAACAATAAAACAGTTAACAAGTCATAATACTACACATAAACATTGAGAAAACACATTTCCTTGAAAGGAGATAAATTATCAGAGTAGAATAAAATTGCTACGTCATGACCTTCGACATTGCAAATGGCGGACTTATTGTAACATTCAACCCGCGTTCGATTCAAAGCTGGCGATTAAATTACAAATAATGGTGATTCAATAATAGGGAAAGCATTAACTGGATTTAACAAACATTTGATAAGGTTTGTTAAACTAGATATCAACAAGGACAATTTGGATTATTAAAGTTAAACAGGCAAGGCATTCTTATAAGGCATAAGTGTACATATTTCGGACATGTATAGTACTCGAATAAACAGTAATACAGGGTATTACAATAAGGACCATTTTTTATGCGACCATATAACCCCAGCGAGCATCTGAATGTTCTCGTGGTTTCAGAGTAGAAAGCAAAAAACGGCAAGCATGCCTGATATACCCGCAGGCAAATGACTATGACGTGGTTCAGACATATATAAAAACGAAGATAAAAACATTAAACTATCGCAGTTCGGTTGTGTCATAATAATTATGTACACGCATACCTCGTGATTTTGTTTAAGTAGTTTTGTTGGTGATGACATTCTTCTAACCTCTCCGGTTTCTAGAAAAGTGTAAATATATGTAACATTACTTTTTTCTCATTTATTTTACCTAGTTGCAATAATTCAACTCTAAGATAAAGCCGAGAGTTGCAATGCGCTCTCTCTTGTCCATGGGTGCAAAATTTTATCAACAATGCAAGGAATTAGGAACACTGAAACTGCAAGAACTTATTAATGTTTACCTGTCTAAACCAAACTCATCCAAATGGTACCATTAAATCAAGAAATAATTGCTTTTTATTGACTTAGTTTTTCTTTCGTACGCTGTAACCGCCATATTGGAAAATTTACCCAATATTGGTTAGGTCGCAGTACACCAATATTTTGCACGTCGGGTTATGTGTTGGAGCCTTAAAGTCGATAACGATGTGGTTTTTGATACAGAATACATTGATTCAAATTTAAACATAAACATGTCAGCGAGAAAAGTGTGTTGAAACATCGTCGTGTTTTTATAGGGTGCATGCAAAGGATAACATCCGTAGGTTGCCATTTAGGTAAATTTAACATGTTTATGAAGTTTATTCATTATTTTCCGCAATTTGTCTCGAACGACGTCTGTTTGGTTATGCGCACGAAATCTGTGCGCAGATTTGCTCTTGACTTTATGAACGAGTGAATATGGACTCCCAGAGCAGGCATAGCAAAAATTATCAAAGGCTCTGGGAGTCCGTTTATATGGACTATTATTTTACCATGTTTGACATTTACATAGACAGCATTAACATTTTCATACATGGTAATATAATATATAACATATATGACACACTCATTCAGATATTTTCAAATTGTACACAAGTGTATAAAAACAATAAACAGTGCACCCATTCATAATAGTGTACACACACACAACATATATTGTCAGTTTTCATCATTTTATATAAAAGGTAAAGAAAAAAATGCATGCACTCAGGCAGATTGACCCTCGCTGTCACACACACACAAAAACACACGCGCGCGTACACACACACACACACGCATGCGCACGCACTCGCACGCATACAAACGATGTGTTTAAATGGTTCAAGAAAAAAGCATATATAGTATTTTAAAAGCATATATAATACACAATAAAATAGTTATTGATAATGTAATTGTAAGTACTTTGTGGTTGACGTATTAAAAAATAAACAAGTTCCAATTGTTGAGAGCATGTGTACCTGTATTAATACTTAATAGAGAATACATGGCTTAGGAAAAGAAAATAGGGCGAGCTTTAGCTCACTTACTGTGAAAAGTTACGGCCTCGACTTGCTTTCATACAGTTACCACATGCAAGTCGGCCTGATATACGTTTTAGAGTCAAAAGACTCAATAACGCGCATTTCAGTTACATACATCGTTTAATCATTCTTCATTATTCAACATCAACTCATACAGCGTTTGCGTTAACGATTACGATTGAGATTGCGGTTATCTGAAATAAACAATAGTATAAACAAATTAGAAAAGGAAATGAAACACATACCATGCTTGATATTGACCCATGTAAAAGACAAATTAATATATTTCGATGAACACACTTCCAGAGAGTCAAAGGGAATTGACAAAATGTGCTTTAATATTTTCCACCATTCTATGGAATTTGTGTAAAACAACTTACTCCTGCCTTGACATTTAAATGCCAAACCTCTAAAAAAGTTAATTATGCAGTAATTATGTATTTTGGTGAATAAAGTATAATTATCGACTTAAGACTAAACTATCATATTCCTGGGAAACAGTCAAATTGATCTTTTTGAGTTCGTTGCACGTCCGAGCATGTCACTGTTTTCCGATTTTCTATAGTACCAGTGTACCAGATCACATTATTGTGTTTATCGGCATAATTTCGATGAACAAACTTCTCGTCTGTCTCGGGTGCAATGCAATTAAACTCCCACAATTCTCGGGAACATCAACTGTTAACAGCCAAGCCATTTAAATGAAAAAATAAACAACACTCAAATATAGCAAACCGAGTGATTTTTTTTAATTTGTATTGTTGATTTATTATTTGTAGAAATATCTCAATTGACTGAAACTCTCTTTTTTTAAACAAGCGCCAAATGACTTCAATATTTTCATTTTTTCTCTTATTTTAATTTTTAAAAACCGGTTACAAAATTGACGCACATGCTTCTGGTATCGTCTAACAATATGTCAATTGAATAGAGTCCAAACGTTATGTTGCAGATCCTTACAAAAAATCAAAGCTGCTTTTGATATGAACACGGGTATAACATAGTGCTGAACTTTGTTCAGTTTAGGTTGAAGTTATTTCTTAACATCAATTATTTGGAATTGCCTACAAAATTATGCATCATTAGAACTCAGCGTCTTTTAAATTATGCTT